>NC_084549.2:7225000-7305000 GCF_033978685.3 Nerophis lumbriciformis
ATTTGGTGTGGCTCCCTTTATCTGGTCTTAGCAGGGGCCTCCCATGCGACACGACATGCACGTTGCAAAGACGCCGCATGGGGGTGATTGGCATTTTGAAGAAAAAGAAGAAAAAAAAACCGTCTACAAAGCAGATATTAAAATAGCATGGGGATTCAGGCGAGAATTATAATTCATACAGAGTTAATAAAAGTGTCATTGGCTATCACGTTCTGTGCTGCGTCCTTTTGACAGATGCGCCTTTTTAGTGTTTTGAAGTAAATCCTCAACTCCATCAAAAGGCTGCAGTGCATTCATTACAAGTAGAGATGATAAATGCTTTAAAATGTCATATCGGAAATTATCGGTATCGGTTTCACAAAGTAAAATGTATGACTTTTTAAAACGCCGCTGTAGGGAGAAGTACAGAACGCCAATAAACCTTAAAGGCACTGCCTTTGCGTGCCGGCCCAATCACATAATATCTACGGCTTTTCACACACTTTTCCTTCGCTGTATACTTTTAGTGTGGGGAGAAGTGCGTCCGTCTCCAATATTGTCCACACCTGTCTCCATCTAAACACAGCAGTGCGATCTAAAAACGCACGGTGGGCATACTTGCCAACCCTCCCGATTAGCCCGGGAGACTCCCGAATTTCAGTGCCCCTCCCGAAAATCTCCCGGGGCAACCATTCTCCCGAATTTCTCCCGAGTTCCACCCGGACAACAATATTGGGGGCGTGCCTTAAAGGCACAGCCTTCAGCGTCCTCTACAACCTGTCGTCACGTCCGCTTTTCCTCCAAACAAACAGCGTGCCGGCCCAGTCACATAATATATGCAGCTGTTAAACACACACATACGTGAATGCAAGGCATACTTGGTCAACAGCCATACAGGTCACACCGAGGGTGGCCGTATAAACAACAAAAATCCCACTTAATATACTTTGCGTAACAACAGTCAATATATATATATATATATATATATATATATATATATATATATATATACGACAAATCATCTCAAACCACAACAAAACAATTGCAAATGAGCCGTCGGCCCCCGGACAGAGCGACTCCAAAACCAACAAAGGTTGCAACTGTCGAAAGAAACCTGATTGCCCTCTCAACGGGGGGTGCTTACAAACATCAGTTGTCTACCAATCTAAGGTAACACGCAAGGACATTAACACATCCGACACATATGTAGGATTAACTGAGGGAGAGTTCAAAACCAGATGGAACAATCACAAGGCTTCTTTCAGGAACCAAAACCTGCGGAATACCACAGAACTCAGCAAACACATTTGGGACATCAAAGACAATAATGTTGAATATTCAATAACATGGCAAATTCTTGCATCCAGCACACCTTACAATAGTGGTAATAAAAGATGCAACCTATGCTTGAAAGAAAAACTGTTTATTATTTACCGTCCAGACCTGTCATCCCTCAACAAGCGCAGCGAAATTGTAACAGCATGCCGCCACAGACGGAAACACCTCCTAGGTAACACATGAGCCAATCACCACGCCCCTACACCAGCCTGTACCCACCCACTCTGTGCCCTATATAATCCATGGTATGTGAATGCTCCCATTAAAATCTCCTGATGATTGAGGGAACCCCCCCTCATGAAACAGGCCAGTAGAGATGAAATAGTCTTGTGATTTTTTCCCCCCACACATACATATATATATATATATATATATATATATATTTTTTTTTTTAGGGGGGTAACAGTCAATATTTATTTATTTATTTTATTTTTTTCTTATTAAATAAAAGTGAGCTTTTGTTAAACCAAATATTGTGTTTTTTTTCCCATATACAACAACCTATCTGTATTAGATAAGAGAATCGATAAGGAATCGGTTCGATAAGAGGATTCGATAATGGGCTCGAACTCGATAATTTCTTATCAAACATCATCCCTACACACGAGTGAATGCAAGGCATACTTGGACAACAGCCATACAGGTCACACTGAGGGTGGCCGTATAAACAACTTTAACACTGTTACAAATATGCGCCACACTGTGAACCCACACCAAACAAGAATGACAAACACATTTCGGGAGAACATCCGCACCGTAACACAACGTAAACACAACAGAACAAATACCCAGAACCCCTTGCAGCACTAACTCTTCCGGGACACTACAATATACACCCGCCGCTACCCCAAAACCCCGGACCCCGATCGACAGCGCGCCTTATAACCCGGTGCGCCTAATGTACAGAATAATTATTGTTGTGGATATCGACTTCAAATCTATTTTATTTGGTACATGGAGTAATGGTAAGTGTGACCAGTAGATGGCAGTCACACATAAGAGATATGTGTATACTGCAATATGACTCAAGTAAACAACACCATAACTTTAAATGTGTCATGATCCGTGGTCCCTATCATGTTTTCGTTATGTTCTGTTAGTTTAACTCCATAGTTCCTGTTTTTTGTGCACTCTTGTTCGTTTTGGTTGCCATGGTGGCATATGATTTTCACCTGCCGCTGGTGTTCGGACGCTCACCTGGCTCTAATTAAGAGACTATTTTAAAATGCCTTTGCGTGCCGGCCCAATCACATAATATCTACAGCTTTTCACACACTTTTCCTTCGCTGTATACTTTTAGTGTGGGGAGAAGTGCGTCTGTCTCCAATATTGTCCACACTTGTCTCCATCTAAACACAGTAGTGCGCTCTTAAACGCACGGTGGGCATACATGCCAACCCTCCCGATTTTCCCGGGAGACTCCCGAATTTCAGTGTCCCTCCCGAAAATCTCCCGGGGCAACCATTCTCCCGAATTTCTTCCGAGTTCCACCCGGACAACAATATTACGGGCGTGCCTTAAAGGCACTGCCTTTAGCGTCCTCTACAACCTGTCGTCACGTCCACTTTCCCTCCATACAAACAGCGTGCCGTGTTCCTGTTTTTTGTGCACTCTTGTTTGTTTTGGTTGCCATGGTGGCATATGATTTTCACCTGCCGCTGGTGTTCGGACGCTCACCTGGCTCTAATCAAGAGACTATTTAAATCGCCTTTGCCAGTCAGTCGGCCTGGCGTCATTGCTCGTTTCAGGTCTGATTCTATAGTTATGCTAGTTATTGGCTTCATGCCACAGTTTCATAGTTGTTCCATGCCATAGTTCATGTTAGTTGTTTCATGCCACAGTTTCATCGTTGTTCCATGCCATAGTTCATGTTAGTTGTTTCATGCCACAATTTCATAGTTGTTCCATGCCATAGTTCATGTTAGTTGTTTCATGCCATAATTTCATAGTTGTTCCATGCCATAGTTCATGTTAGTTGTTTCATGCCACAGTTTCATAGTTGTTCCATGCCATAGTTCATGTTACTGGTTTCATGCCACAATTTCATAGTTGTTCCATAAGCATAGTTCATGTTAGTTGTTTCATGCCACAGTTTCATAGTTGTTCCATGCCATAGTTCATGTTAGATGTTTCATGCCACAGTTTCATAGTTGTTCCATGCCATAGTTATGTTTGTTGTTTGTTTCTTGCTATGCTATAGTTTATGCTAGTTGTTTGCTTCATGCTATTGTCACGCAACCCTCTACGTAAGTCTTGTTTATTTCATGCCACAGTTTAGAGAGTTTTTGTCTTTTATTTTGTAGTTAGATTAATAAATATGTTCCAAGAGACTATTTAAACCGCCTTTGCCAGTCAGTCGGCTTGGCGTCATTGCTCGTTTCAGGTCTGATTCTATAGTTATGCTAGTTATTGGTTTCATGCCACAGTTTCATAGTTGTTCCATGCCATAGTTCATGTTAGTTGTTTCATGCCACAGTTTCATAGTTGCTCCATGCCATAGTTCATGTTAGTTGTTTCATGCCACAGTTTCATAGTTGTTCCATGCCATAGTTCATGTTAGTTGTTTCATGCCATAATTTCATAGTTGTTCCATGCCATAGTTATGTTAGTTGTTTGTTTCTTGTTATGCTATAGTTTATGCTCGTTGTTTGCTTCACGCTATTGTCACGCAACCTTCTACGTAAGTCTTGTTTATTTCATGCCACAGTTTAGAGTTTTTGCCTGTTATTTTGTAGTTAGATTAACAAATATGTTCCAAGAGACTATTTAAACCGCCTTTGCCAGTCAGTCGGCTTGGCGTCATTGCTCGTTTCAGGTCCGATTCTATAGTTATGCTAGTTATTGGTTTCATGCCACAGTTTCATAGTTGTTCCATGCCATAGTTCATGTTAGTTGTTTCATGCCACAGTTTCATAGTTGTTCCATGCCATAGTTCATGTTACTGGTTTCATGCCACAATTTCATAGTTGTTCCATGCCATAGTTCATGTTAGTTGTTTCATGCCAGTTTCATAGTTGTTCCATGCCATAGTTCATGTTAGATGTTTCATGCCACAGTTTCATAGTTGTTCCATGCCACAGTTTCATAGTTGTTCCATGCCATAGTTATGTTAGTTGTTTGTTTCTTGCTATGCTATAGTTTATGCTAGTTGTTTGCTTCACGCTATTGTCCCGCAACCCTCGACGTAAGTCTTGTTTATTTCATGCCACAGTTTAGAGCGTTTTTGCCTGTTATTTTGTAGTTAGATTAACAAATATGTTCCAAGAGACTATTTAAACCGCCTTTGCCAGTCAGTCGGCCTGGCGTCATTGCTCGTTTCAGGTCTGATTCTATAGTTATGCTAGTTATTGGTTTCATGCCACAGTTTCATAGTTGTTCCATGCCATAGTTCATGTTAGATGTTTCATGCCACAGTTTCATAGTTGTTCCATGCCATAGTTCATGTTAGTTGTTTCATGCCATAATTTCATAGTTGTTCCATGCCATAGTTATGTTAGTTGTTTGTTTCTTGCTATGCTATAGTTTATGCTCGTTGTTTGCTTCACGCTATTGTCACGCAACCCTCTACGTAAGTCTTGTTTATTTCATGCCACAGTTTAGAGAGTTTTTGCCTTTTATTTTGTAGTTAGATTAATAAATATGTTCCAAGAGACTATTTAAACCGCCTTTGCCAGTCAGTCGGCTTGGCGTCATTGCTCGTTTCAGGTCCGATTCTATAGTTATGCTAGTTATTGGTTTCATGCCACAGTTTCATAGTTGTTCCATGCCATAGTTCATGTTAGTTGTTTCATGCCACAGTTTCATAGTTGCTCCATGCCATAGTTCATGTTAGATGTTTCATGCCACAGTTTCATAGTTGTTCCATGCCATAGTTCATGTTAGTTGTTTCATGCCATAGTTTCATAGTTGTTCCATGCCATAGTTCATGTTAGTTGTTTCATGCCACAGTTTCATAGTTGTTCCATGCCATAGTTCATGTTAGTTAGTTATGTTAGTTTGTTTCTTGCTATGCTATAGTTTATGCTAGTTGTTTGCTTCACGCTATTGTCACGCAACCCTTTACGTAAGTCTTGTTTATTTCATGCCACAGTTTAGAGAGTTTTTGCCTGCTATTTTGTAGTTAGATTTATAAATATGTTCCTACCTGCTACACTTGTCCGGAAAAGTCTGTTTGCATCCCGGGAGAACAAACTTCGCAGCAAGCTGTGACGCCCCCCATTATGACAAAATGTTCCATCGATAATATAGAACATTACACACTTGATTGTCGTGGAACACGTCATGACAACAACACGACTCTGCACACCGGGGTCCTGCTGGGAGTGAAAAGCCTGCAGTGGGGCTGCAAGTGAAAGAGGTAGGCCATCAGGAGATTAACAAGAAGGGGCCGAGGATTGGAAGGGACTATCTGTGTGGGAGAGAGGGAAGTAGATAAATGGAACACATGGGGGGTCAAGTAAGAAGGGAGAAGGTAACTGTACTCCACAGTCCCACTCTGACTCTGCTCAGGGATTGATTGGTTGTGTAATTAGGCTTTTCAACAACTTCACAGTGACTACTTTATCAAGCTGGCAGCATCTCTGCAGACACGTGCATTGACAGAGCCTCCAGAGGTGGCCTCATTCGGGGGAAGCATGATCGTATCGGCAACTGCAATTTGGTGAAATACAAAGTCTTTCTTGGTGCAAGGTAACACAGTCTGCTTGGGGGTCAACAGTCACCTAAAGACATTAAAAGACAACCCATGGGAGTCTTGTTCTGGAAGATAACTTTTCTGCTCCGGAACTGTTGCACACACAAGGGTGAACATTTGACTAAATTAAGCCCCTTAAATGAAGAATTATTCAGCCTAAGCCCAGTTTCAGCCACACTAAACCAGCGTTTAAAGTCCCCCTCCTCGGACACATCGGTAAGTGCGCCGTGTATTCCTTGACTCTCTGGCTCTTAGCTTTGTGTGGACTCATTGATCGTTTACACACTGAGTTCGGAGAGGAAGTGAGTCCAGAAAGACCACGCCCCACGTTTTTGACGACGTTTAATCAATGTTGGGTTCTGATGTTGATTTGACCGTTGAATTTTGGTCATTTTCCAACCAATATTTTACAACATTATTACGTTAAAATAACATGCTTTTTGACAACGTTTAATCAATGTTGGGTTCTGACGTTGATTTGACCATTGACTTTTGGTCATTTTCCAACCAATATTTTACAACATAAATACAATGTTTTTGACGATGTTTAATCAATGTTGGGTTCTGACGTTGATTTGACCATTGAATTTTGGTCATTTTCCAACCAATATTCTACAACATTGTTACGTTAAAATAACATTCTTTTTGACGATGTTTAATCAATGTTGGGTTCTGACGTTGATTTGACCATTGAATTTTGGTCATTTTCCAACCAATATTTTACAACATAAATACAATGTTTCTGACGACGTTTATTCAATGTTGGGTTCTGACGTTGATTTGACCATTGAATTTTGGTCATTTTCCAACCAATATTTTACAACACTATTACATTAAAATAACATGGTTTTTGACAACGTTTAATCAATGTTGGGTTCTGACGTTGATTTGACCATTGAATTTTGGTCATTTTCCAACCAATATTTTACAACATAAATACAATGTTTTTGACGTTTAATCAATGTTGGGTAATGATGTTGATTTGACCATTTAATTTTGGTCATTTTACAACCAATATTTTACAACATAAATACAACGTTGAAACAACATGCTTTTTGATGACTTTTAATCAATGTTGGGTAATGATGTTGATTTGACCATTGAATTTTGGTCATTTTCCAACCATTATTTAAAAACACAAATACAACATTGAAACAACATGCTTTTTGACGACGTTTAATCAATGTTGGGTTCTGACGTTGATTTGACCATTGAATTTTGGTCATTTTCCAACCAATATTTTACAACATAAATACAATGTTTTTGACGTTTAATCAATGTTGGGTAATGATGTTGATTTGACCATTTAATTTTGGTCATTTTACAACCAATATTTTACAACATAAATACAACGTTGAAACAACATGCTTTTTGATGACTTTTAATCAATGTTGGGTAATGATGTTGATTTGACCATTGAATTTTGGTCATTTTCCAACCATTATTTAAAAACACAAATACAACATTGAAACAACATGCTTTTTGATGACGTTTAATCAATGTTGGGTTCTGACGTTGATTTGACCATTGAATTTTGGTCATTTTCCAACCAATATTTTACAACATAAATACAATGTTTTTGACGTTTAATCAATGTTGGGTAATGATGTTGATTTGACCATTTAATTTTGGTCATTTTACAACCAATATTTTACAACATAAATACAATGTTTTTGACGTTTAATCAATGTTGGGTAATGATGTTGATTTGACCATTTAATTTTGGTCATTTTACAACCAATATTTTACAACATAAATACAACGTTGAAACAACATGCTTTTTGATGACTTTTAATCAATGTTGGGTAATGATGTTGATTTGACCATTGAATTTTGGTCATTTTCCAACCATTATTTAAAAACACAAATACAACATTGAAACAACATGCTTTTTGACGAAGTTTAATCAATGTTGGGTAATGACGTTGATTCAACCATTGAATTTTGGTCATTTCCCAACCAATATTTAAAAACACAAATACAACGTTGAAACAACATGCTTTTTGACAACGTTTAATCAATGTTGGGTTCTGACGTTGATTTGACCATTGAATTTTGGTCATTTTCCAACCAATATTTTACAACATTATTACGTTAAAACAACATACTTTTTGATGACGTTTAATCAATGTCAGGTTCTGATGTTGATTTGACCATTGAATTTTGGTCATTTTTCAACCAATATTTTACAACATAAATACAATGTTTTTGACGACGTTTGATCAATGTTGGGTAATGACGTTGATTTGACCATTGAGTTTTGGTCATTTTCCAACCATTATTTAAAAACACAAATACAACGTTGAAACAACATGCTTTTTGACGACGTTTAATCAATGTTGGTTTCTGAAGTTGATTTGACCATTGAATTTTGGTAATTTTCCAACCAATATTTTACAACATCATTACGTTAAAATAACATGCTTTTTGTTGACGTGTAATCAATGTTGGGTTCTGACGTTGATTTGACCATTGAATTTTAGTCATTTTCCAACCAATATTTTACAACATTATTCCGTTAAAATAACATGCTTTTTGACAACGTTTAATCAATGGTTGATTTGACCATTGAATTTTGGTCACCCTGAATTCGATTAACGCTATTTTTGGGAAATGCTAAACAGTAAATTGTCACTGCTCTAATTTTTGGTTTGTATTGTTTTTTTGGTTTAAAAATGAAACCTTGGAACTTGTTTGTTTTCCCAGGACTGTATTCTTACGCACAGACTGGATATATGAGCTGAAGTGGAATAGGCAGTATTCATCTACATTTAAACAGTTTCCCCTGTCTTACAACTAGAAGGTTCTAGAAGCTTCCAATGGCCAGAGTTCCTATTGCTTGTATTCCCTCACATGACTTCTTCAAACAAACCTTTAACGAAGTGAACACTGTAAACTTGTAAGTTCTTCGACTCTGCTCCCGTTTCTCGTCGCCGTTTCGTAAAATCTTGCACTCTTCCGCCTTTGATTACCTTTCGAAGAACTCTGAAGAAACGTTTGTTCTTTTCGCGACTCCAACGGTTTATACAGCCGAAAAAAACGCGGTAGGGCATTTTTCTTCGAGAAAGACTAAATGGCGCTTAGTACCCACCACGCATATCTAATGAGCCGAAGGTGACGTCATGTAAATCCAAGCAACGGAGCACAAAATGACTACAGGTCTCCTGCAAAATGACAAGATCATTGGAAACTTTTGTGTCTCCTGTAGCGCCAGTAACAGAAATAAATGCAACACGACGGTTCGACACTTTTATAATGCAAAGCAGGCCTATAAGCACATAGTACAATCAATGCAGTAACGCTGAGTACACTTTCTTTTTGGCAGATGGCGGCTTTCAAGACAACATTGCGGGTAAAAAAAAACACTGTCTCTTAGAAATCTACACAATCAAAACCAAAGCATAATGTGGCAAAACTACCAGCTGTGCAAAATTCAGGAAACTGAAACTGTGAAGAAAAACCAAAGAACGGAGATGTAAAAACGTGGATAATGAGAAGAAAGACAGAGTGGAAGTCAGAACACTGTGGTTTGAGAGGAAGACGGCTCGCTGAGCTCATCAGCATTTGAGCTGTGCACCTCCGCCGCCACGTCCTCGCCGCTTTCAGTGATTTCAGCAGACTTCACGCCTGAGCTGATTTGGACCGCAGTGTCGGGCTTTGGCGTGCACCGCTCACCGCTGAGATCAGAGTCTTGCAATGTGTTAGCACCCTCCGACCACTCAGTCACTTGTGGCTTCTTCTTAAACCTGGGCACCTTGCAGTTTCTGTCCACTTGGCTGTACAGGTTGGCAACGGACCGCTCTATGTCGGCCAGATTCTGGAGGTTTCTGAGGATCCCTTTCAGCTCCTTCCTGCCGCTGTCGGTCCGCGGTGTGACGGGGGGAGAGTGGAGCTTGCGTTCGGAAACGGGGCGGAGCGAGGACACTGGCGGCAAAGAGGTCGGGACAAACTGGCCGACCGGGCGGATCTGGTTGATAGGGGGTGAGGGCGGAGGGAGGGGCGGAGGAGGTGGGGGGAAGACTGGTTCATTGGGAGGGGAAGGTGGAGGAGAGGCTTGATGGTTAAATTTAGGGATGTTAGGGGGTGAAGGTGAAAATGAAGGCGGATCGGGGCTGGAGGATGACGAGGGCGAAGAGGGCTGACGCTCTGGAAGAGGGGGCGGCGGGTTCTCTGGCGGGTCTGGTATGATCTCCACGTGGATCTGGCATGGCTGCACTGTCATGTAGTTGGAGATGCTAGAGCCGAATTTCTTAAGGACAGGGGGAGTCGACCTCTGGCTGGGTACGGGCCAGGACTCATCTCCCTGGGTGATGATGATATTTGGGGGTAAGTCCCTGCCAAAAGAGGAAGGGTAGTCCATGATGGAAAGGAGAGTATTTGAGGTCACTTCCAGCACATCAGTGCCATCTTGATCCCTGACAAGTATTGGGGATAGTGAGCCTTGGGTGTTCTGCATGAAGGCCTGCTGCTCAAAGTGCCTCGCTTGCTCACGGACTGACAGTCTTGTCTCGGACCTGCCACTCAAGGGGAGAACTTCTGAACTTTTCGATTCTCTCATGGTCGCCCGGAGAATCTGCACCTCCCAATCAGCCGGGTCCATGAGGGCTTGCCTCCGAGGTGCCTCGTAACTCTCCGCATGAATGCGAGCCGGCATCGTCCAGGCGCACCCTGGCCATTCGGAGTGAGGCAGAGAGAAGGAGAAGCGTTTTTCAGGAGGGCTTCCTCGAAGACTGTTGTCTCTGTAGACAGGGTTGTGCGTGGTTAGCGGGTTGCGGTCGGAGAGGTAGGTCACGTTGCTTTCCGACTTCGGCAAGTTGACATGCAGAGCTCCGTTGCTGTGAGCGGCAAGTGCGCGACAGGCAAAGGTACTAAGATTCCTTTGGTGGTCGACCTCCTCAATGACAGACTTTTTAGCCCTGTTCCAGAAAAGGTGGAGGTGAAGAAAAAATAAAGACTTGAAAACAAGTAAAAGTGAGGTTCTAAGGGATCTAAAACAAAAGAGAGATGGAAAAAGTCTTGGTTTGGTTTGAAGGTTTCTAGAGACCATTTTTACTAATACCAATTACCAGCAGCGTTTACAACTCAAATGCTATTGAAGTTGCTAAATAATGTAAGAAGCGGTTTTGAATAATTCTTAAAATCGTTAAATTTTCATACCGATCCTTCAACTGAGCGCTCGAACCTAAAGTGGAATTATAATACGGAGAAGAGACGCTTGGAACTCAAATGTTTTGACGTCGAAATGCGAGGCAAAGAACGATGTCAAGACCGACATGGTAATAAATGAAGCCCCTTGCCTCCACATCTGTACCTTTCAAAGTGTATTGAATAATTCATGTTTATGACAGAACTAAAAACAAGCATTTACTCCGCAGAGGGTACTTATAAAAGGTGATGCAAACTTCAAGGAACATATGTCAGAAATGTCGTAAGGCGAGGTGCGTCGACTTGAAATCAGATGATCTAACGTGTCTTCAAATCGGTTTTCAACAAAAAGTGTACTCCTATTTTGTTTGTGTCATAGAACTAAAATATGTTTTTACTTCACATAAGGCAATCGTCATAACAATTAACTATATCAGTAGTTCTTAACCTGGGTTCGAGCGAACCCTGGGGGTTCGGTGAGTCGGCCTCAGGGGTTCGGTGGAGCCTCCGCCGCGGAGGTCAAGACACACCCGACTCATCGTGTAAATACAAACTTCTCCCTATCGGCGTATTATGGATACCCCCAAACAATGTTCCCTCTAATTTTCCATCTGATTTGCGGGTGTGTAATTTGTTGTGAGTTCATGCACTGTGTTGGTTTTGTTCTTTGAACAAAGTGATGTTTTATGCACGGTTCATTTTGTGCACCAACTTTGTCTTAAATTTGAAAAAAAACTAATTTTATTTTTCACGATAAAGGGTTCGGGGAATGCCCATATGAAAGTGGTGGGGTTCGGTACCTCCAACAAGGTTAAGAACCACTGAACTATATGCTAAAGCCTTACGGCTTTGCTCGATCAGTGATTCTCAAACTATATTTCAGTGTTGGTCAATAAGTGTTACTTGGAGATTTTCGAAAACAACTGTGCGAGATCTTATTTATTATTATTTTACATTTTTTAGGTTGACCTAATACCAATCATCTACTGGGAACTGGAATTTAATAATTATAATACCTTGAATTGATTAACGTGGACCCCGACTTACCCAAGTTGAAAAACTTATTTGGGTCTTACCATTTAGTGGTCAATTGTACGGAATATGTACTGTACAATCTACTAATAAAAGTTTCAATCAATCAATCAAAGACTCTTGGAACTTAAATGGTTTCTTGGAATTTGTCCTAAAAACGTCAAAAGGAAAATGTGTCGAAAAGTACATAAAACTAGGAAATAAACGGTATCAGACGACCTCCCTTGCCTCCAAATATGTGTTTTTCGAAGTCTATTTCATGTTTTTTTTTGAATAAGTGGCATGTGCTCGCAGGTAATTGGGTGGTAGTTTGTGAAAAAAGTCGGAAAACAACTGTGCAAGATCTTAATTATTATTATTTTACAGTTTTTAGGTTGACCTAATACCAATCATCTACTGGGAACTGGAACTTAATAATTATAATACCTTGAATTGATTAACGTGGACCCCACTTAAACAAGTTGAAAAACTTATTTGGGTCTTACCATTTAGAGGTCAATTGTACGGAATATGTACTGTACTGTGCAATCGACTAATAAAAGTTTCAATCAATCAATCAAAGACCCTTGGAACTTAAATGGTTTCTTGGAATTTGTCCTAAAAACGTCAAAAGGAAAATGTGTCAAAAAGTACATAAAACTAGGAAATAAACAGTATCAGACGACCTCCCTTGCCTCCAAAAAATGTTTTCGAAGTATATTTCATGGTTTTTGTTTGTACAATACAAGTAAATACAAACTTTTATCCAAAAGAGGCATTTACACAACCGTAAGTTCTTTTAGAATCTTAACCGGAACTGATAACTTTGACGCCCCGGGGTCCACCGTATCGCCTACATCAACGGTTCTTTACTACCTCAACATATCTCGTTTTGCAACCCATGCTTAACACCGTGGTTTAGCCTGGAATAAGTGGCATGTGCTCGCGGGTAATTGGGTGGTAGTTTGTGAAAAAAGTTGGAAAACAACTGTGCAAGATCTTATTTATTATTATTTTACATTTTTTTAGGTTGACCTAATACCAATCATCTACTGGGAACTGGAATTTAATAATTATAATACCTTGAATTGATTAACGTGGACCGCGACTTACCCAAGTTGAAAAACTTATTTGGGTCTTACCATTTAGTGGTCAATTGTACGGAATATAATCTACTAATAAAAGTTTCAATCAATCAATCAAAGACTCTTGGAACTTCAATGGTTTCTTGGAATTTGTCCTAAAAACGTCAAAAGGAAAATGTGTCAAAAAGTACATAAAACTAGGAAATAAACATTAACAGACGACCTCCCTTGCCTCCAAATATGTGTTTTTCGAAGTCTATTTCATGTTTTTGTTGTACAATACAAGTAAATACAAACTTTTATCCAAAAGAGGCATTTACACAACCGTACGTTATTTTAGAATCTTAACCGGAACTGATAACTTTGACGCCCCGAGGTCCACCGTATCGCCTACGTCAACGGTTCTTTACTACCTCAACATATCTCGTTTTGCAATGACCGCTGTTTTTGCAACCCATGCTCAACACCCCGGTTTAGCCTGGAATAAGTGGCATGTGCTCGCGGGTAATTGGGTGGTAGTTTGTGAAAAAAGGCGGAAAACAACTGTGCAAGATCTTATTTATTATTATTTTACATTTTTTAGGTTGACCTAATACCAATCATCTGCTGGGAACTGGAATTTAATAATTATAATACCTTGAATTGATTAACGTGGACCCCGACTTACCCAAGTTGAAAAACTTATTGGGGTCTTACCATTTAGTGGTCAATTGTACGGAATATAATCTACTAATAAAAGTTTCAATCAATCAATCAAAGACTCTTGGAACTTCAATGGTTTCTTGGAATTTGTCCTAAAAACGTCAAAAGGAAAATGTGTCAAAAGGTACATAAAACTAGGAAATAAACAGTATCAGACGACCTCCTTTGCCTCCAAAAAATGTTTTCGAAGTATATTTCATGGTTTTTTTTGTACAATACAAGTAAATACAAACTTTTATCCAAAAGAGGCATTTACACAACCGTAAGTTATTTTAGAATCTTAACCGGAACTGATAACTTTGACGCTCCGGGGTCCGCCGTATCGCCTACGTCAACGGTTCTTTACTACCTCAACATATCTCGTTTTGCAACGACCCCTGTTTTTGCAACCCATGCTTAACACCGTGGTTTAGCCTGGAATAAATGGCATGTGCTCGCGGGTAATTGGCTTGGATGAAGCCTTCGCCTTGCCTAAGACTCTGCATGGTATGAGGATAGGACAAGGCACAGGTGACTTCATTAGACTACGTGGGAAAAGTACTGATCAGAAGCATCTAAAATCTACACTAAGAGCAAAAAGAGGACTGAAGGCTCCCGTGATTTAAGGATTTGTGAGTGCTACATTCTGTGGTTACTTACTGCAGTCTGAATCCAGAAAGACGAGGACAAGAAATGATGGCAAGGACAGAAAACACAGACAGATGGTAAGACGACCCAGGGAGAGATGCCAGAAATGTCATTTAAATCAATAAGCGTGAAGTCGCTGTGTTGGTTGCCACATGAAGTAACTCAAAGGTGATGTAGCCCTAAGGCGCATGGTGACAGTCAGTGGCGACGCGCCAAGATCGCGAGTTTCCATTATCTGTCGCTGTCTCTATGCAGTCATTGTAATGCCTGGCAGACCGAAAGTGGCGCCAGCTCATAAAGTGCAGAGTCAAGCGGCGCTTTCTTGATTTTGTGGTCGAACAAGGACAGATTGGGTCCTAACGCAACTTAAGCCTCCAGACAAAGGATGAAACAACCACGGGAGGCACCAAGCAAAATAAAAGAGATCTTTTCGATAAACTCTCTAACAAACAAGCAGGGCAAAGGAGTGTTGTTGACATGACTGGAAACTTTGTACCAATCCCAGACACGGTATCTTTATACTCTTTGGATACAGCTCTCTCTGATTCAAGGTATTTAACAAGCAAGCTAACAATCTAACTTGCTAAATAGACAGTTAAATCAAAGAGTGTCCGCCCTGAGATGGGTAGGTCGTGAGTTCAAACCCCGGCCGAGTCATACCAAAGACTATAAAAATGGGACCCATTACCTCCCTGTTTGGCAATCAGCATCAAGGGTAGGAATTGGGGGTTAAACCACCAAAACTTACTCTCTGCCCACTGCTCCCCTCACCTCCCAGGGGCTGATGGGTCAAATGCAGAGAATAATTTCGCCACACCTCGTGTGTGTGTGACATTCATTGGTACTTTATCTTTAACTTTATAGAAAGATAGCCATCAAGCTCTACTAGCACAGTTATGGCCATGCCCACCTTGGGATGGAAGGTGTTTATTTTATTGGGGTTTTGAAAAAAATAAGATGACATTTAATCAAAACAAAGCCACGTTGACTAAGACGATAACACAAGTAACTGTTAGATATGAGAGGATAACGGCGACAGAAATCAAATCCAATCATATTTAATTTCGTCTTGGAGATGCGTGAAACAGATTTGGAATATCTCCAATCACATTGAGAGAGAGGTGGTGGTTAATTATGCACGAGAGCCAATCAGATGCTTTTCCGTGCGTGATGAGGAAGTCACTGCCAAAAACAAAAAAATGTGTGCATTTAATATGTTCCACATCGTAATATGGGAGAAAGTGAAGAGGACACATTTCATTTTTACTGTTGTGATGCCATCACAACACCACCATTCTGAACTGAATCGCAAGATGGATCACATCATGGAAAAGCTGGTTGAAAGGGAAAAATTGGATATGAGGGGGCCAGCATGAACGAATAGAACAGACAAGCCATTGTAATGTCTGCTCATGGAAAAACTAAAATCCTAATCTACGATTTGACTCCCTCGAATGGCCTTGACGCAGGAGCAGGCTGTGCTGAAAACATTGGACGCTTTTGACCTCCCTCCATCCTCAACGACACCCGGAGTCGAACTTTTGCTTGCATGCGGAACGGCCCCAGGCCTATGGACACTGCATCAGCACACCCAAGACAATTGGGATATACACCCCCCCACCCCCCCCAGCCCCACCCCACGCCTTCACCACCGCTTGATTCCCTTTCGGGGTGATGGACGGCTGGCAAAGCTTTATAGCAGCAGTCGACCTCCAGGGACCCAACTCCCCCCACATCTGTTGCGAGTTGTCGTGATTGTATGTAACATGGCATGGAGGTTTTTTTTTTCCCACTCCAGACTGGGCCCCCTTAGGAGCCCAGTCCAGATTGTATTTTTTTACTCATCTTCTTCCCCAGCGTTTGACCTTTTTCCCATCTTTTACGGGGGCGACCCATCAGCGTTCCTGTTCTGTAACCCTGCACACTGTTTGTTTGTCTAATCTTGAACAGGTTTGTGCTGAAAACATAGTTTCGTTGTACTTGTGCAATGACAATAAAGACCTATCCTATCCTTTTTTCTTTTTTTTTTTTTACCATAAAAACAGCAGTACTGTTTTTTTGCATTTACAGTAATATATATACACTACATTTTGAGGTGAAATTATTGCAATTTACCATCTTTTTGTTTTAAAAAATCTACTAATAAAATGCATAGAAAAATGGTGTAATAATAGTATTCACTGGCCCAAACATAACTGCGATGTGGCCCTCGGTCATACTTGCCAACCTTGAGACCTCCGATTTCGGGAGGTGGGGGCGTGGTTAAGAGGGGAGGAGTATATTTACAGCTAGAATTCACCAAGTCAAGTATTTCATATATATATATATATTAGAGATGCGTGGTTTGCGGGCACAACCGCGGAGTCCGCGGATTATCCGCGGATCGGGCGGATGAAATTAAAAAAAATTAGATTTTATCCGCGGGTCGGGTCGGGTCGGGTGGTTCAAATTATTTTAAAAAATTAGATTTTAAATAGATTCAGGCGGGTGGCAGTTAAACCAATTCGGAAATATATATACATAGTTAAATGTTGTTACCCACATACGAAAAACGAGCAGGCACCTGCTGCATATGCCACAACAGAAGAAAAAAAAAAGAGATGGACACTTTTACGGAGCGGAGAAGGGACGCCTCGCCGGGGGGGCCCCACCGGGAGCCGTAGCTGAGGCGATCCGCGAGAAGGGCCCGACGCACGTCCAGGGTCACCACCGCGCCCACCGCACCGACACCCCGCCTCGTCCGCCTTCGCCGCAGCCGGCGTCACGCGCAGCAGGTAAGCAGCTTACCTGCCCGCCACCCCCGTGGCCGGGGGCTCGCAACAGGGGTCACTCCGCGCGCTCCGCCCGCGCAGCTTACCTGCCCGCCACCCCTGTTGCCGGGGGCGCGTAACAGGGGTCACTCCGCGCGCAGTGCGCTCACGAAAGGGGTGGGGCTCACCCTGGTTGATATAGACAGCAGGACGGTGGCCATGGAAGTTGGAACCCGCTAAGGAGTGTGTAACAACCCACCTGCCGAATCAACTAGCCCTGAAAATGGATGGCGCTGGAGCGTCGGGCTCATACCCGGCCGTCGCCGGCAGCGAGACGCGCTTGGAGGTGCGCTCAGCGCACTGGTGTGCGTCTGGGTCGTGACAGCGTGGCACGCGAATGTCTGTGCTGCATTGGATCAGTCTCCTTTCTTTAACAGGCAAAAGCTTTATAACCTCACTAATGCCTTGCATCGTCTATATTAGATATATAACAACGGGCGGATGGCGGGCGGATGCGGTTCTGATCAAATGTTAGATCGGGTGGATTGCGGATGGTTGACGACTTTCTGATGCGGTTGCGGATGAAATAATTGCCTATCCGCGCATCTCTAATATATATATATATATATATATATATATATATATATATATATATATATATATATATATATATATATATATATATATATATATAAGAAATACTTGTATTTATATATAAGAAATACAAGTATTTCATATATATATATATATATATATATATATATATATATATATATATATAAGAAATACTTGACTTTTAGTGAATTCTAGATATAAATATATATTTCTTTTATTATATATATATATATATATATATATATATATAATAAATATATAATAAATATATAATAAATACTTGAATTTCAGTGTTCATTTATTTACGCATATACACACACATAACACTCATCTACTCATTGTTGAGTTAAGGTTTGAAATTGTCCATCCCTGTTCTATTCTCTGTCACTATTTTTCTAACCATGCTGAACACCCTCTCTGATGACGCATTGCTGTGTGGCACGCACAAAAGTGCTTTCATCTAATGCACTAGATGGCAGTATTGTCCTGTTTAAGAGTGTCACAACATTGCTGTTTACGGCAGACGGACTGCTTTACGGTAGAATAAAACGTGACTGCTGTTGTTGTGTGTTGTTGCCGCGCTGGGAGGACGTTAATGAAACTGCTTAACAATAAACCCACATAAGAAATCAAGAACTCGCCCTCGATCATTCTACAGTTATAATGATTGGGCAGGCACGTTGTTTATATTGTGGGAAAGCGGACTCGGGTCACGCCCCCTCCAGCTCCGCCTGAATTTCGGGAGATTTTCGGGAGAAAATTTGTCCCGGGAGGTTTTCGGGAGAGGCGCTGAATTTCGGGAGTCTCCCGGAAAATCCGGGAGGGTTGGCAAGTATGCCCTCGGTGAAAACGACTCACGTAATGAATCGGACTGATTCCAAACCAGGGCCCAGGGCCGACTCACATGCTGTTGTCCCCGAGCTCTTCATACAGGTTGGCCCCTCCGGCGCCGGTGGGTGCCGCCTTGCCGCCCGGTGGCAACGCCATCTGAATCCTGGCCGTTTTCGCGCACTCCGCCTGCCGCCTGCGTACGGAGATGGTCATTATATCCACAAGAAAATGTTATCAGTATAAATGCTAACACATTGGATATTCAAATCACATTAGTAAGTGAGAGGGTATTAACGCTAATCTGCAAGCCTGGTTGACACAGACTGGATTTCCCTTTAAATCTAATGAGCTTTCCCCCGCATGATAAAAAAAAAAGCTATTTTGCCATAATGAAACATTCATCTGGTAACCGGCGTGATGAATGGGCCCGTATATAATATTACACACACATGTGTACATCCCATATACATAGCTAATGAATAATTAAGACGAGACAAAGTGCACCTCTCACGCTGTGATGAAGCAACTTGCATAGGCGTCATTACTTACTCTTTGAACCTGGCGGTGATAATGACCATGGGAGCGGAGAGAGAGAGAGAGAGAGGAGAGGGAGACAAAAACAGACCACAGTTAATAATTTTAACAACATAGCTCCAATTCAAAGTGAGGGAACGACAGTAGGATTACATGGATGGAGCCCTGCAACCCACTTTTTAATAGTGCGCCAGTGACATGCAGTCACTAGAGGCAGGTGAGGCGGGGCCTCACCTGCCATCATGGAAAGAAAAAAAATGTAAAAAGAAAAAAAATGAATTAAATTGTTATAAGTATCCAGTGATTATACGATAAAGTTATTTTCCATTTAACTCCACCAGTTTTAGATTATTTTTATTCAAAATCGCTGAATTTTCCCATTTGCCGTTCAAATACTGAGAAGAGACGGTGCGGTGAACAGCAGCCAGTTGAGGCACGTCACTCAGTGCCTCAACATGGATTCCGGACTCGGCTAACTGCTGGCCTGCTGTGCAGTGAGACTGTATTGCTATATGAACTATATTATACATTTCCATAGTTTAGTTAGCTGAGGTATATAATGTACAGTGTATTTTGTCAACAACTGTATGTGTGTAACGTATTTCTTGTGCTGAGCGATCATAAAACGGCTGCAAAAGACGCACTGGCTGAGGCTCCAGTAATCCCGCCTCCTGCACCCCCGCCGTAGAATTGTTATATCAACTAAAGCCCACACTTAAACTTTCCACGTGCAAGATTGAATCTATTTAGAAAAGTGATTTCATAAGAAGCCAAAAAGTGCAAAAACAATAATGTTCGTGTTGGAGGAGTTGTGAATGACTGCAGGGGCCACAACATTAGGTACACCTGCAGACTGCAGGTGTATCTAATTCACAACTCCTCCAACACGAACATTATTGTTTTTGCACTTTTTGGCTTCTTATTAAATAACTTTTGTAACCTATTTTCATGGGCTTTCCTCTTTGTGATGTTAAGTTCCTGTTATGTGCTGTTATACAGTATATGCCTTGAGCTCTTATTCTGAAGGCGCTAAGAGCGGAAGTGATGACACGGAGTGGAGCGGAGGTTTTTGAAAGAAGGTAAATAAAGTGGTCCTCGTGTAAACTGGAGCCTCCGTGTTTGTTATTTTGTAGTTTCATACAGTATAGGCGACATTTATAAACCCTCGGTTACACTTTTTTAAATAGTAGCACGTGGAAAGTTTAAGTGAGGGCTTTAGTTGCGGCGCATGGACTTCATTTATAAGTAAAGGTAAGACCATAATAACATTTTTTTTAATTAAATGTGCTTTTTTGTGTGCTACAGTTTGTATGTGTAAAGTTAAAGTTAAGTTAAAGTACCAATGATTGTCACACACACACTAGGTGTAATGAAATTTGTCGTCTGCATTTGACCCATCCCCTTGTTCACCCCCTTGGAGGTGAGGGGAGCAGTGGGCAGCAGCGGTGCCGCGCCCGGGAATCATTTTTGGTGATTTAACCCCCAATTCCAAGCCTTGATGCTGAGTGCCAAGCAGGGAAGAATGCTGGTATGAGCTTTTAAACATAACCCGTTAACTGCTGCCAATCAAATGGTGAATAAGATACTCTTTAGGGTTCATATGTTTGTAAATCTGACTGTGATGAAGTCAGTGCCTCACCAGCCATCAACCTCACCGCACGTCACTGTAGTGCGCCTAAACCTTTTGACTATCTTGCTCTAATTGGATATCTCAAGTTATTATTATGAAATGCATATACAATATTTATATTCACACAGTTAGCAATTGAAACAATGCAATAACATCATTCAGTTTAAAGGAGAAAAAAAAACCGAGTACTGTACAACAAAGAAAAGGAAACTATATTAAGGGTGTAATGCATGGGTGTCAAACTCTGGCCCAAATGGCAAACGAACCCAAATGTATATATATCTATGTATATATATATATATATATATATATATATATATTGACCCTGGATCTCAGGAAACAGAGTGGACCGACACCAGCAGATGACATGGCACCCCAAACCATCACCCAACCATGCAAATTTTGCATTTCCTTTGGAAATCGAGGTCCCAGAGTCTGGAGGAAGACAGGAGAGGCACAGGATCCACGTTGCCTGAAGTCTAGTGTAAAGTTTCCACCATCAGTGATGGTTTGGGGTGCCATGTCATCTGCTGGTGTCGGTCCACTCTGTTTCCTGAGATCCAGGGTCAACGCAGCCGTCTACCAGCAAGTTTTAGAGCACTTCATGCTTCCTGCTGCTGACCTGCTCTATGGAGATGGAGATTTCAAGTTCCAACAGGACTTGGCGCCTGCACACAGCGCAAAATCTACCCGTGCCTGGTTTACGGACCATGGTATTTCTGTTCTAAATTGGCCCGCCAACTCCCCTGACCTTAGCCCCATAGAAAATCTGTGGGGTATTGTGAAAAGGAAGATGCAGAATGCCAGACCCAAAAACGCAGAAGAGTTGAAGGCCACTATCAGAGCAACCTGGGCTCTCATAACACCCGAGCAGTGCCAGAAACTCATGGACTCCATGCCACGCCGCATTAACGCAGTAATTGAGGCAAAAGGAGCTCCAACCAAGTATTGAGTATTGTACATGCTCATATTTTCCATTTTCATACTTTTCAGTTGGCCAACATTTCTAAAAATCCCTTTTTTGTATTAGCCTTAAGTAATATTCTAATCTTGTGACACACGGAATTTTGGATTTTCATTTGTTGCCACTTCAAATCATCAAAATTAAATGAAATAAACATTTGAATGCATCAGTCTGTGTGCAATGAATAAATATAATGTACAAGTTACACATTTTGAATGCAATTACTGAAATAAATCAAGTTTTTCAAAATATTCGAATTTACTGGCTTTTACCTGTATATATATATATATATATGTATACATATATATATATGTATAAATATATATATATGTATACACTATACATATGTAAGTGTAATTGTTATTATATTGTTATTATCATGAAGCGAGTCCATTTATATGCATATACCATAAGTGGTCCTCTGAGGGCCGTCATCATTGTGATGTGGCCCTCAATAAAAAGGAGTTTGACACCTGTGCTACAGCATGCAGTAAACACTATATTGTTGCCTGCCACAGGAGTTATTACTCATCAACAAACTGACTTGGGTTTTTATCACCAAAATGTCGTAATGTTCTTTGTGCAGTGCACACTTGGAGTGCAGACGGAAGAGGAAAAGCAGGGCCAGACTGTTTGTTGTGCGTATTTGTCTCGGGCTGACATAATTAAGCGGCATTAAAATGCACTATGACGATCACAACTGACTGCTGGTGCTTGTTACAAACGAGCTTTAATTAATTTGCTTTCCCAGCGCGTGTGGGAGATGTCCGATGAGAGCGCCGCGGACACACTCAATAAATGAGAAGAAGGGCTTCATCCGAAATGATGCTATTGGAATGGTGATCACGGGGGGGGGGTACTCACTGCTTGTAGGTAACCATGACGATGAGGATGGCAGGGATGCAGCAGAGGATGATGATGATGGCCAGGGCCAGGAGAGCTCCCTCCGTGTAGCCCACAGCTTGGGCCGCCTTCTTCACGCTCGCCACGATGTCCGGCGAGCGGATCTCCAGGATTCGGCCGCCTTCGCCCAGGTAGGGCTGGAACTCCTTGTTGATTTCCAGAACGTTCCCATCCAGGAATCTAAACCCAAACACACAGGAGAAGATAACGTTATGGATTAAACCAGGCCTGTGTCATGTCTGTGTAATCATGTTTTGTTTTGTTTAGTTATTGGACTCTTTAGTTTCTGGCTTTTCACTCCCTTGTCTTGTTTCCATAGTTACTCATTAGTTTCACTTGTTCCACGTTTGGACTCATTGTGCACTCTTGTTTGTCACCATAGCAACCCATTAGTTTTCACCTGCCCTCACGACTCACGCACCTGTCTTTAATCATGTCACTATTATTTAAGCTTCCAGTTGCCAGGCTGTCTGTCTGGCGACATCATACCCCTGTCACACTCTGTTTACCTCTGCGTACTTCATGCCAATATCGGAAATTATCGATATCGGCTCGGAAATGATTGGTATCGGTTTCTCAAAGTAAAATGTATGACTTTTTAAAACGACGTAGGGAGAAGTACAAAGTGCCAATAAACCTTAAAGGCACTGCCTTTGCGTCCAATCACTTAATGCCTACGGCTTTTCACACACACACAAGTGAATGCAAGGCATACTTGATCAACAGCCATACAGGTCACACTGTTACAAATATGCGCCACACTGTGAACCCACACCAAGCAAGAATGACAAACACATTTCGGGAGAACATCCGCACCGTAACACAACATAAACACAACAGAACAAATACCCAGAAACCCTTGCAGCACTAACTCTTCCGGGACACTACAATATACACCCCCCGCTACACCCTCCCCCCCCCAACCATTTATTTTGGAAAACATTGTTACATTGTTTAATGCATATATATCGGTATCGGTTGATATCGGAATCGGTAATTAAGAGTTTGACAATATCGGAATATCGGCGAAAAAGCCTTTTTCGGACATCTCTAGTTTTAACTGCTGTAAAGTTGTACAAGACTTCTTTTTGCTGTTTTATATGTACTTGTTCAATCCGTTGCAGCCTGCTATTTGTCTGCTTTTTAATATACAGTTAATATGAATTAATGGCAAAATAATAGGAATAATATCAATGTGAACTTTCAACCTTTATTAACTTCACAGGCAATGGCTGAAGTAACATTTTACCTTCTTCAACTTTCATACTAACTACTAGAGATGTCCGATAATATCGGCCGATAAATGCTTTAAAATGTAATATCGGAAATTATCGATATCGGCTCGGAAATGATCGGTATCGGTTTCTCAAAGTAAAATGTATGACTTTTTAAAACGACGTAGGGAGAAGTACAAAGTGCCAATAAACCTTTGCGTCCGATCACTTAATGCCTACGGCTTTTCACACACACACAAGTGAATGTAAGGCATACTTGATCAACAGCCATACAGGTCACACTGAGGGTGGCCGCGTAAACAACTTTAACACCGTCACAAATATGCGCCACACTGTGAACCCACACCACACAAGAATGACAAACACATTTCGGGAGAACATCCGCACCGTAACACAACATAAACACAACAGGACAAATACCCAGAAACCCTTGCAGCACTAACTCTTCCTGGACACTACAATATACACCCCCTGCTACCCCCTACTTATTTGAAAACATCACTGCACATCATAATGACAGCTACAGTTTCCATCTTAAAGATCTAAAACAAAATATTTGAGATTGAAAAGCTGCCCAGGTCTGGATTAGACAGAGTCCACATGCAGTAATAACGCTAATAAACGTGAAAACAGGTTATTTTGCAACAACAGAGATGTTTTTGAAGTGTAAGAGCAGAACGCCACAGATTGCACATAATGACCTCAGCATCATATACGATCTGCAGCAACAACAGATTTATGTACAATTGATTTTTTTTTGTTACTGTTGTTCCACAGCTGTTTTGAAACAATAACCCATTGTTACACAGCATCACAGGAGGGGAAACAATTAGTGTTGTTTGTCTTGTCTTATACACGTGAGCACATAGGAGTAGATTGTTACGGCTATTGACTCATCTCTTGTCTGGGAGACAGCAGTTTTCTAGTTGGAATTATGAGTCGCACATTTATTTACCTGAACTGCAACCGTAATTAGAAACAACTGGAAACTGTCCAAACATGTCTTGTTTTGTGTTGGTTATAGTTTTCCTAGGTTTAGTTTGATGTCTTTTCCTTCCTTGCTTACTTTCCTGTTGCTGGGAGCACTGACTTTTACACACCGGTTTCTGTTTATTGATTAGTGTCCCCACCTGCTGCTAACACTACTCACGCTCCCTTTATGTTCCCTTAACACTCAGTGCGGGTTCATTGTTCATCCTAAACGCCGTATGTGACAGTTGGGCTTCCAGGTTTGTTGTATTCCTGTTCTGTGATAAGGTGCTAACTCGTGGGGGGTTTGGGGGGGGGGGGGGTGCAGCTTGGATAGGCTCCACAAAAAGAGACACGTGGTAGAACATGGATGGTTTTCTCTGAGCTTGAGTACAATTTTTGGGTACTCTACCCACCTCTAGTAGTAACATGCACATTCATGAAACAATTGAATAGTTACAGTATTTTTTACATAATTTTAAGTATTACCGTTACTTATTTACTTGACATATTGATGTCAAACCTTCTGTTTGATGCTACCACTAATTGTTTCAAATAAAAACACAGAAAAACCGAGGACTTATGTGCTGACTGATGGGACGCTTGTATCTTCCAGCACTTGTGCTCTCCTTGTGCTTGTCCAATTTGAAAAATACATATACATATACACATATTGTACATATACACGTACATATACATACATACATACACTCATGCACATAATCATGTTTCATCAAACATAAATTAACGTTGTTACCCTAGGATACACTGGGTAACACACAGCACACAGACAAGAAAAGTGTCGTAATTTTACTCGACAAAAGTCACAATTTTATAAGAAATCTTTAAAATGTTGGCAATATTATATAATAATCGGAATTTTACTTGGTAAAATTATGACACAATTTTCCTAAAAAAAATTCACTATTTTACAAAATTGGCAATATTGTGATAAAACTCGGAATTTTATAAGACAAATGTCACCATTTTGCATCAACAAGTCATAATTTTACATATAAAAGTAATTTTTTTATGAGAAAATATTGCAATATTACAGAATCAGAAAGAATATGAGGAATTGTTCCCAATTTTATAAGGAAAAAGTCGACACATTGTGAGAAAAAGACTGCTTTTAGTTCTTTTTTTTTTTTTTGGGTGGGGGGATTTTTCTTTGTAATTGTTTTTTAGTCTTCATTATTTACTTCAAGTTATTACAGTATGTCGCTAAATACACATTTATTATTTTTATACAATTATAATCGGAATTTTACTTGGCAAAATTATTACAAAAGTCATCATTTTACATGAAAAATGTCACTATATTACAACAACAACACAAAAATTGGCAATATTGTAATAAACGTCAAAATTTTATAAGACAAATGTCACCATTTTGTATTAAAAAGTAATAATTTTACATAAAAAAGTAATAATTTTATGAGAAAATATTGCAATATTACAGAAACAGAAATAATATGAGAAATTGTTCCCAATTTTATAAGGAAAAAGTCGACACATTGTGAGAAAAAAACTGCTTTTAGTTATTTATTTATTTTGGGTTTTTTTTCTTTGTAATTGTTTTTTAATCTTCATTATTTACTTCAAGTTATTACAGTATGTCGCTATATACACATTTATTATTTTTATACAATAATAATCGGAATTTCCCTTGGTAAAATTATGACAAAGGTCATAATTTTACCCGAAAAATTTCAGTATATTACAAGAACAACACAAAAATTGGCAATATTGTAATAAAAGTAAGAATTTTATGAGACAAATGTCACCATTTTGCATTAAAAAATAATAATTTTACATAAAAAAGTAAGAATTTTATGAGAAAATATTGCAATATTACAGAAACAGAAATAATATGAGAAATTGTTCCCAATTTTTTGAGGAAAATCGACACATTGTGAGAAAAACACTGCTTTTAGTTCATTTATTTAGTTTTTTTTTGGGAGGGTTGTAATTGTTTTTTAATCGTCATTATTTACTTCAAGTTATTACAGTATGTCGCTATATACACATTTTTTTTTTTTATACAATAGTAATCAGAATTTTACGTGGCAAAATTATTACAAAAGTCATCATTTTACATGAAAAATGTCACTATATTACAACAACAACACAAAAATTGGCAATATTGTAATAAACGTCAGAATTTTATATGAAAAATTTCACTATTTTGCATTAAAAAGTAATAATTTTACATAAAAAAGTAATAATTTTATGAGGAAATATTGCAATATTACAGAAACAGATATAATATGAGAAATTGTTCCCAATTTTATAGGGAAAAAGTCGACACATTGTGAGAAAAACACTGCTTTTAGTTCTTTTTTTTTTTTTGGGTGGGGGGATTTTTCTTTGTAATTGTTTTTTAATCTTCATTATTTACTTCAAGTTATTACAGTATGTCGCTATATACACATTTATTATTTTTATACAATAATAATCGGAATTTCCCTTGGTAAAATTATGACAAAGGTCATAATTTTACCCGAAAAATTTCACTATATTACAAGAACAACACAAAAATTGGCAATATTGTAATAAACGTCAGAATTTTATATGACAAATGTCACTATTTTGCATTAAAAAGTAATAATTTTACATAAAAAAGTAATAATTTTATGAGGAAATATTGCAATATTACAGAAACAGAAATAATATGAGAAATTGTTCCCAATTTTATAAGGAAAAAGTCGACACATTGTGAGAAAAAGACCGCTTTTAGTTCATTCATTTTGTATTTTTTTGGGGGGGGGGGGATTTTTCTTTGTAATTGTTTTTCAATCTTCATTATTTACTTCACGTTATTGCAGTATGTCGCTATGTATACATTTATTATTTTTATACAATAATAATCGGAATTTTACTTGGCAAAATTATGACAAAGGTCATAATTTTACTCGAAAAATGTCACTATATTACAAGAACAACACAAACATTGGCAACATTGTAATACAAGACAGAATTTTATATGACCTATGTCACCATTTTACATTAAAAAGTCATAATTTTACATAAAAAAGTAATAATTTTATGAGGAAAATATTGCAATATGACAAAAACAGAAAGATGAGAAATTGTTCCCAATTTTATAAGGAAAAGGTCGACACATTGTGAGAAAAAGACTGCTTTTAGTTCTTTTTGGGGGGGGGGGGGGGGGGATTTTTTCTTTGTAATTGTTTTTAATCTTCATTATTTAATTCAAGTTATTACAGTATGTCGCTATATACACATTTATTATTTTTATACAATAATAATCGGAATTTTACTTGGTAAAATTATGACCTTTGTCAAAAAATTTCAACATATTACAAGAACAACACAAAAATTGGCAATATTGTAATAAACGTCAGAATTTTATATGAAAAATGTCACCATTTTGCAATAAAAAGTAATAATTTTACATAAAAAAGTAATAATTTTATGAGGAAATATTGCAATATTACAGAAACAGAAATAATATGAGAAATTGTTCCCAATTTTATAAGGAAAAAGTCGACACATTGTGAGAAAAAGACTGTTTTTTGTTCTTTTTTTTTGGGTGGGGAGATTTTTCTTTGTAATTGTTTTTTAATCCTCATTATTTACTTTAAGTTATTACAGTATGTCGCTATATTCACATTTATTATTTTTATACAATTATAATCGGAATTTTACTTGGCAAAATTATTACAAAAGTCATAATTTTACACAAAAAATGTCACTATATTACAAGAACAACACAAAAATTGGCAATATTGTAATAAATGTCAAAATTTTATATGAAAAAGTCACCATTTTGCATTAAAAAGTAATAATTTTACATAAAAAAGTAATAATTATATGAGAAAATATTGCAATATTACAGAAACAGAAATAATATGAGAAATGGTTCCCAATTTTTTAAGGAAAAAGTCGACACATTGTGAGAAAAACACTGCTTTTAGTTTTTTATTTATTTTGGTTTTTTTTTTCTTTGTAATTGTTTTTTAATCGTCATTATTTACTTCAAGTTATTACAGTATGTCGCTATATACACATTTATTATTTTTATACAATAATAATCGGAATTTTACTTGGCAAAATTATGACAAAGGTCATCATTTTACTCGAATAATGTCACTATATTACAACAACAACACAAACATTGGCAACATTGTAATAGAAGTCAGAATTTTATATGACCTATGTCACCATTTTGCATTAAAAAGTAATAATTTTGCATAAAAAAGTAAGAATGTTATGAGAAAATATTGCAATATTACAGAAACAGAAAGAATATGAGAAATTGTTCCCAATTTTATAAGGAAAAAGTCGACACATTGTGAGTAAAACACTGCTTTCAGTTCATTCATTTTGTATTATTTTTTTTTTTTTTGGGGGGGGGGGGTTTCTTTGTAATTGTTTTTAATAAGTTATTACAGTATGTCGCCATATACATATGTATTATTTTATACAATAATAATCTGAATTTTACTTGGCAAAATTATGACAAAGGTCATCATTTTACTCGAAAAATGTCACTATATTACAACAACAACACAAAAATTGGCAATATTACAATAAAAGTCAGAATTTTATATGAAAAAGTCACCATTTTGCATTAAAAAGTAATAATTTTACATAAAAAAGTAATAATTTTATGAGTAAATATTGCAATATTACAGAAATTATATGAGAAATTGTTCCCAATTTTATAAGGAAAAAGTCGACATTGTGAGAGAAAAACTGCTTTTAGTTCATTTATGTAGTTTTTTTGGGGGGGGGGGGTTGTAATTGTTCTTTAATCGTCATTATTTACTTCAAGTTATTACAGTATGTCGCTATATACACATTTATTATTTTTATACAATTATAATCGGAATTTTACTTGGCAAAATTATTACAAAAGTCATCATTTTACATGAAAAATGTCACTATATTACAAGAACAACACAAACATTGGCAATATTGTAATAAACGTCAGAATTTTATATGAAAAATGTCACTATTTTGCATTAAAAAGTAATAATTTTACATAAAAAAGTAATAATTTTATGAGGAAATATTGCAATATTACAGAAACAGAAATAATATGAGAAATTGTTCCCAATTTTATAAGGAAAAAGTCGACACATTGTGAGAAAAAGACTGTTTTTTGTTCTTTTTTTTTTGGGTCGGGGGATTTTTCTTTGTAATTGTTTTTTAATCTTCATTATTTACTTCAAGTTATTACAGTATGTCGCTATATACACATTTATTATTTTTATACAATAGTAATCGGAATTTTACTTGGCAAAATTATGACAAAGGTCATCATTTTACTCGAAAAATGTCACTATATTACAAGAACAACACAAAAATGGCAATATTGTAATAAAAGTAATAATTTTATATGACAAATGTCACCATTTTGCATTAAAAAGTAATAATTTTACATAAAAAAAAGTAATAATTTTATGAGAAAATATTGCAATATTACAGAAACAGAAATAATATGAGAAATTGTTCCCAATTTTATAAGGAAAAAGTCGACACATTGTGAGAAAAAAGCTAATTTTAGTTCATTAATTTTTTTTGTTTTTTTTTTGGGGGGGGGGGTTTGTAATTGTTTTTTAATCGTCATTATTTAATTCAAGTTATTACAGTATGTCGCTATATACACATTTATTATTTTTATACAATTATAATCGGAATTTTACTTGGCAAAATTATTACAAAAGTCATAATTTTACACGAAAAATTTCACTATATTACAACAACAACACAAAAATGGCAATATTGTAATAAACGTCAGAATTTTATATGAAAAATGTCACCATTTTGCATTAAAAAGTAATAATTTTACATAAAAAAGTAATAATTTTATGAGAAAATATTGCAATATTACAGAAACAGAAATACTATGAGAAATTAGTCCCAATTTTATAAGGAACAAGTCGACACATTGAAGAAAAACACTGATTTTAGTTTTTTTTTTTTTTTTTTGTAATTGTTTTTTAATCGTCATTATTTAATTCAAGTTATTACAGTATGTCGCTACATACAAATTTTTTTTTTTTATACAATAGTAATCGGAATTTTACTTGGCAAAATTATGACAAAGGTCATCATTTTACTTGAAAAATTTCACTATATTACAACAACAACAGAAAAAATGGCAATATTGTAATAAAAGTAATAATTTGTATGACAAATGTCAACATTTTGCATTAAAAAGTAATAATTTTACATAAAAAAAGTAAGAATTTTATGAGAAAATATTGCAATATTACAGAAATAGAAAGAGAATGAGAAATTGTTCCCAATTTTATAAGAAAAAAGTCGACACATTGTGAGAAAAAAACTGCTTTTAGTTCATTTATGTAGTTTTTTTTGGGGTGGGGGGTTGTAATTGTTTTTTAATCGTCATTATTTAATTCAAGTTATTACAGTATGTCGCTATATACACATTTATTATTTTTATACAATAGTAATCGGAATTTTACTTGGCAAAATTATGACATCATTTTACTCAAAGAATTTCACTATATTACAAGAACAACAGAAAAAATGGCAATATTGTAATAAAAGTAATACTTTTATATGACAAATGTCACCATTTTGCATTAAAAAGTAATAATTTTACATTAAAAAAGTAAGAATTTTATGAGAAAATATTGCAATATTACAGAAACAGAAATATGAGAAATTGTTCCCAATTTTATAAGGAAAAAGTCGACACATTGTGAGAAAAACACTGCTTTTAGTTCATTTATTTAGTTTTTTTTTTGGGAGGGTTGTAATTGTTTTTTAATCGTCATTATTTACTTCAAGTTATTACAGTATGTCGCTATGTACACATTTATTTTTTTTATACAATAGTAATCGGAATTTTACTTGGCAAAATTATGACAAAAGTCATCATTTTACTTGAAAAATGTCACAATATTACAACAACAACAGAAAAAAAGGCAATATTGTAATAAAAGTAATAATTTTATATGACAAATGTCACCATTTTGCATTAAAAAGTAATAATTTTACATAAAAAAAGTACGAATTTTATGAGAAAATATTGCAATATTACAGAAACAGAAAGAATATGAGAAATTGTTCCCAATTTTATAAGAAAAAAGGCGACACATTGTGAGAAAAAGACTGCTTTTAGTTCATTCATTTTGTTGTTTTTTTTAGGGGGGGTTAGAGGATTTTTCTTTGTAATTGTTTTTAATCTTCATTATTTACTTCAAGTTATTACAGTATGTCTCTATGTACATATTTATTATTTTTATGCAATAATAATCGGAATTTTACTTGGCAAAATTATGACAAAGGTCATCATTTTACATGAAAAATGTCACTATATTACAACAACAACACAAACATTAGCAATATTGTAATAAAAGTCAGAATTTTATAAGACAAATGTCACCATTTTGCATTAAAAAGTAATAATTTTACATAAAAAAGTAATAATTATATGAGAAAATATTGCAATATTACAGAAATAGAAAGAATATGAGAAAATGTTCCCAATTTTATAAGGAAAAAGTCGACACATTGTGAGAAAAAGACTGCTTTTAGTTATTTTATTTTTTTTGGGTTGGGGGATTTTTCTTTGTAATTGTTTTTAATCTTCATTATTTACTTCAAGTTATTACAGTATGTCGCTATATACACATTTATTATTTTTATACAATAATAATCGGAATTTTACTTGGCAAAATTATTACAAAAGTCATCATTTTACACGAAAAATGTCACTATATTACAAGAACAACACAAACATTGGCAATATTGTAATAAAAGTCAGAATTTTATATGAAAAATGTCACCATTTTGCAATAAAAAGTAATAATTTTACATAAAAAAGTAATAACTTTATGAGAAAATATTGCAATATTACAGAAACAGAAATAATTTGAGAAATTGTTCCCAATTTTATAAGGAGAAAGTCGACAAATTGTGAGAAAAACACTGATTTTAGTTCATTTTATTTTTTTATTTTTTGTAATTATTTTTTAATCGTCATTATTTAATTCAAGTTATTACAGTATGTCGCTATATACACATTTTTTATTTTTGTACAATAGTAATCGGAATTTTACTTGGCAAAATTATCATTTTACTCAAAGAATTTCACTATATTACAAGAACAACACAAAAATTGGCAATATTGTAATAAACGTCAGAATTTTATATGAAAAATGTCACTATTTTGCATTAAAAAGTAATAATTTTACATAAAAAAGTAATAATTTTATGAGGAAATATTGCAATATTACAGAAACAGAAATAATATGAGAAATTGTTCCCAATTTTATAAGGAAAAAGTCGACACATTGTGAGAAAAAGACTGTTTTTTGTTCTTTTTTTTTTGGGTCGGGGGATTTTTCTTTGTAATTGTTTTTTAATCTTCATTATTTACTTTAAGTTATTACAGTATGTCGCTATATTCACATTTATTATTTTTATACAATTATAATCGGAATTTTACTTGGCAAAATTATTACAAAAGTCATAATTTTACACAAAAAATTTCACTATATTACAAGAACAACACAAACATTGGCAATATTGTAATAAACGTCAAAATTTTATATGAAAAAGTCACCATTTTGCATTAAAAAGTAATAATTTTACATAATATTGCAATATTACAGAAACAGAAAGAATATGAGAAATTGTTCCCAATTTTATAAGGAAAAAGTCGACACATTGTGAGAAAAAGACTGCTTTTAGTTCATTTATTTTATTTGTAATTGGTTTTTAATCTTCATTATTTACTTCGAGTTATTACAATATGTCTCTATATACACATTTATTAATTTTTATAAATTTTGGCAAAAGGGGGCGCATTTCAATTTCTGACACACTTGTTATTTCATATGTTGGCCAGAGGGAGAGCACTTTTAAAAGCCACACCCAGTCAATTTAAAAAAAAAAAAATCCTCCTTTTTGGGACCACCCTCATGTTTAGATTGATAAGTTAATTGTAAATAATAGTATAATATGTGTAAATTGCATTTTTTTCCCCAACAAAACCACCTGCTAATAGAAGCCTTGGCATTCATATTGAAGAGACATTTTTTTGACCATGCCAGTTTCACCCCGTGGAAAATATTGTGTGGAAATGCCAATAAATCCGCGCTTGTAACAAATTGTGTTCTGCCCGAGAGGCTCCGGCGTATTGGAAAAAGCTGGCAGGGAAGCAGAAGGAAGGTGAAGACAGTGTCACGGCCCATTAATGTCGTTTGTGTTGTCCTGTACCTTAATAAATGAAGTTATTAACTCATCTATTGTCTGGGTGACACGGCTATTCAAGGTGGAATCCCTCCCCCGACGACGCAAGTCACATAAAAACATGCAATTATGCAAAAAAAAATCACATATAATTTACACAGATTTAGAGGACATGACTTATTATTTATTAATGGTGGGCAGGAATGAATAGAAATCCATCATGCTTTATGTTTGTGTAATGAATAAGCGATCTACACAATAAAAAAGGTCCACATTATACGTTATGTTTTTGTAGAAAAGTGGTAAACTGGGAACATGGCAACCACAAACTATCGGTAATTGCTGAATGGTGGAAAAAAAGGGATTGATTGGATAAACTCTACTTCTTCATACTCCTTTTTTGGACAATTGTACCATCTCAGTTTTTAATATTGTTTTCTTAAACATGTTGAAAATTAACAATGACATTAAATATCCTAAATATACATTAAAACAGTCATGGTCAAAAGTGTACATACACTTGTAAAGAACATAATGTCATAGCTGTCTTGAGTTTCCAATAATTTCTGCAACTCTTATTTTTGTGTGAATAGTGATTGGAGCACATACAAACCCCGTTTCCATATGAGTTGGGAAATTGTGTTAGATGTAAATATAAACAGAATACAATGAATTGCAAATCCTTTTCAACCCATATTCAATTGAATGCACTACAAAGACAAGATATTTGATGTTCAAACTCATAAACTTTATTTTTTTTTGCAAATAATAATGAACTTAGAATTTCATGGCTGCAACACGTGCCAAAGTAGTTGGGAAAGGGCATGTTCACCACTGTGTTACATCACCTTTTCTTTTAACAACACTCAGTAAACAATTGGGAACTGAGGAAACTAATTGTTGAAGCTTTGAAAGTGGAATTCTTTCCCATTCTTGTTTTATGTAGAGCTTCAGTCGTTCAACAGTCCGGGGTCTCCGCCGTCGTATTTTACGCTTCATAATGCGCCACACATTTTCGATGGGAGACAGGTCTGGACTGCAGGCGGGCCAGGAAAGTACCCGCACTCTTTTTTTTTTTACAAAGCCACGCTGTTGTAACACGTGCTGAATGTGGCTTGGCATTGTCTTGCTGAAATAAGCAGGGGCGTCCATGAAAAAGACGGCACTTAGATGGCAGCGTATGTTGTTCCAAAACCTGTATGTACCTTTCAGCATTAATGGTGCCTTCACAGATGTGTAAGTTACCCATGCCTTAGGCACTAATGCACCCCCATACCATCACACATGCTGGCTTTTCAACTTTGCGTCGATAACAGTCTGGATGGTTCGCTTCCCCTTTGGTCCGGATGACACGATGTCGAATATTTCCAAAAACAATTTGAAATGTGGACTCGTCAGACCACAGAACACTTTTCTACTTTGCATGAGTCCATCTTAGATGATCTCGGGCCCAGAGAAGCCGGCGGCGTTTCTGGGTGTTGTTGATAAATGGCTTTGGCTTTGCATAGTAGAGCTTTAACTTGCACTTACAGATGTAGCGACCAACTGTATTTAGTGACAGTGGTTTTCTGAAGTGTTCCTGAGCCCATGTGGTGATATCCTTTAGAGATTGATGTCGGTTTTTGATACAGTGCCGTCTGAGGGATCAAAGGTCACGGTCATTCAATGTTGCTTTCCGGCCATGCCGCTTACGTGGAGTGATTTCTCCAGATTCTCCGAACCTTTTGATGATATTATGGACCGTAGATGTTGAAATCCCTAAATTTCTTGCAATTGCACTTTGAGAAACGTTGTTCTTAAACTGTTTGACTGTTTGCTCACGCAGTTGTGGACAAAAGGGTGTACCTCGCCCCATCCTTTCTTGTGAAAGACTGAGCATTTTTTGGGAAGCTGTTTTTATACCCAATCATGGCACCCACCTGTTCCCAATTAGCCTGCACACCTGTGGAATGTTCCAAATAAGTGTTTGATGAGCATTCCTCAACTTTATCAGTATTTATTGCCACCTTTCCCAACTTCTTTGTCACGTGTTGCTGGCATCAAATTCTAAAGTTAATGATTATTTGCACAAAAAAAAAAAATGTTTATGAGTTTGAACATCAAATATGTTGTCTTTGTAGCATATTCAACTGAATATGGGTTGAAAATGATTTGCAAATCATTGTATTCCGTTTATATTTACATCTAACACAATTTCCCAACTCATATGGAAACGGGGTTTGTACTTGTTGGTCACAACAAACATTCAAGAAGTTTGGTTCTTTTATGAATTTATTATGGGTCTACTGAAAATGTGACCATATCTGCTCACAGATAGGAACATATTAAATTATTCAAAACTCAAAAGGGTACAAAAAAAACAGAAAACAACCCGAAGGCAAGCTAAGGCAAAAACTTAGGACATGGAACTATAGACATAAACATGACACAAAAAAATAAGAGTTGTAGGAATGATTGGAAACTCAAGACAGCCATGACATTAAGTTCTTTACAAGTGTATGTAAACTTTTGACCACGACTGTAAATGCAGTGTCAATACAGCCAGTGAGTGTACCACGCACTCACTGATGCGTCACTTTACATCATAGTTTGTAAAAAAACCACAAATGCGTGTACTTATTAAGTACTTTTTGTCAATATAGTATTGAAAAGCAACAAAAACAGATTTGTCTTTCTAGGTTTTAGGTTTAGCGTCTCGTAAGGTCTGTAGATTTCAACAAGTGAACCTTAGTGATTTTGAAGCTGTCGCAGAATGTAAGGACATCGCTCACTAAGGAAAGAGTTATTACTTGATTAGGAAAGACCAACAAACACCCAGTACAAACCACGTTTCCATATGAGTTGGGAAATTGTGTTAGATGTAAATATAAACGGAATACAATGATTTGAGAATCATTTTCAACCCATATTCAGTTGAATATGCTACAAAGACAACATATTTGATGTTCAAACTGATAAACTTTTTTTTTTTGCAAATAATCATTAACTTTAGAATTTGATGCCAGCAACACGTGACAAAGAAGTTGGGAAAGGTGGCAATAGATACTGATAAAGTTGAGGAATGCTCATCAAACACTTATTTGGAACATCCCACAGGTGAACAGGCTAATTGGGAACAGGTGGGTGCCATGATTGGGTATAAAAGCAGCTTCCATGAAATGCTCAGTCATTCACAAACAAGGACGGGGCGAGGGTCACCACTTTGTCAACAAACGCGTGAGCAAATTGTTGAACAGTTTAAGAAAAACCTTTCCCAACCAGCTATTGCAAGGAATTTAGGGATTTCACCATCTACGGTCCGTAATATCAACAAAGGGTTCAGAGAATCTGGAGAAATCACTGCACGTAAGCAGCTAAGCCCGTGACCTTGGATCCCTCAGGCTGTACTGCATCAATAAGCGACATCAGTGTGTAAAGGATATCACCACATGGGCTCAGGAACACTTCAGAAAACCACTGTCAGTAACTACAGTCGGTCGCTACATCTGTAAGTGCAAGTTAAAACTCTCCTATGCGAGGCGAAAACCGTTTATCAACAACACCCGGAAACGCCGTCGGCTTCGCCGGGCCTGAGCTCATCTAAGATGGACTGATACAAAGTGGAAAAGTGTTCTGTGGTCTGACGAGTCCACATTTCAAATTGTTTTTGGAAACTGTGGACGAAGAGGAAAAGAACCATCCGGATTGTTATAGTGGCAAAATTGAAAAGCCAGCATGTGTGATGGTATGGGGGTGTATTAGTGCCCAAGACATGGGTAACTTACACATCTGTGAAGGCGCCATTAATGCTGAAAGGTACATACAGGTTTTGGAGCAACATATGTTGCCATCCAAGCAACATTACCATGGGCGCCCCTGATTATTCCAGCAAGACAATGCCAAGCCACGTGTTACATAAACGTGGCTTCATAGTAAAAGAGTGCGGGTACTAGACTGGCCCGCCTGTAGTCCAGACCTGTCTCCCATTGAAAATGTGTGGCGCATTATGAAGCCTGAAATAGCACAACGGAGACCCCCGGACTGTTGAACAACTTAAGCTGTACATCAAGCAAGAATGGGAAAGAATTCCACCTGAGAAGCTTCAAAAAATGTGTCTCCTCAGTTCCCGAACGTTTACTGAGTGTTGTTAAAAGAAAAGGTGATGTAACACAGTGGTGAACATGCCCTGTTGCAGCCATGAAATTCTAAGTGAATTATTATTTGCAAAAAAAAATAAAAATGTATGAGTTTGAACATCAAATATGTTGTCTTTGTAGCATATTCAATTGAATATGGGTTGAAAAGGATTTGCAAATCATTGTATTCCGTTTATATTTACATCTAACACAGCTTCCCAACTCATATGGAAACGGGGTTTGTATAATCACATTGTATTGGTGCCATTATTCTAATCCACTCACTACTGCACATACAAAGGTTCTTCTCGGGCTTGCACTTACGGCATCAGCATATTCCATTTGTTGTCCTGGAGGACCTATCAGTCGAGAGAATGGAGAATGGTCCTGTGTTCCCAGGATCGGTCTGGCGGAGTGCGATTATTTTGACCACCTTTGCATTCTTGCAAAGCGACACAGTGGAAGTGTTTACAAGACATTCGTCTTCCTATCAGAGGAAAACAGGTCGACGGTTGGCAGCTGAGGACGGTCTTGAAGTCACCTTTTTTTTGTGTGTGTGCATGTTTTCATATAATAGCCATATAACTCTGGTGTGTGTATAAGGTAAGACATATTATCTGGCGTTCTGTTTTGCAATATTATGCAAAAAATACCTTCTGGTACCTGCTGATGTGTGTTAGGGATCTGCATAAGTCCTGAAAATTTGCGCGCATCCGCCCTTGTAGACTCCGTAGTCGATAAGCTTCTTCGTTTTCTCTATTTTTTTGTTATATGACATTCATCCTCCACCTTTGCCATTTCTAATATAAAGTAGTGTAAAGTTCTTACTTATATCTGTCAGTGAACTCGCCATGAAAGCGCTAAAACATACCGGTGTAGTGAGTTGACATTATTCACCCAAGTAACTTTAGTTATTAGAGAGTTCCGGTCGGACACATTTCCGGGCGTTGTTGTTGCACTAGTGAGCCACGGATGAGGAGATGCTGCTCCGTTATTGATAGAAGTAAAAGTCTGAATGTCATTAAAACAGTTAGCTCCATCTTTTGACACTTCTTCCACTCCCGTCCTTGCACGCTACACCGCTACAACAAAGATGACGGGGAGAAGACGCTGAATAACATGGGTGTCAAACTCTGGCCAAATTTGGTAATTTCACTTGGCCCTTGAGGTGATATCAAATACGGAATTTGGTAGTAGTGGGATGTATATTGTAGCGTCCCGGAAGAGTTAGTGCTGCAAAAGGTTCTGGGTATTTGTTCTGTTGTGTTTATGTTGTGTTACGGTGCGGATGTTATCCCGAAATGTGTTTGTCATTCTTGTTTGGTGTGGATTCACAGTGTGGCGTAAAGTTCTTACTTATATCTGTCAGTAAACTCGCCATGAAAGCGCTAAAACATACCGGTGTAGTGAGTATACATTATTCACCCAAGTAACTTTAGTTATTAGAGAGTTCCGGTCGGACACATTTCCGGGCGTTGTTGTTGCACTAGTGAGCCACGGATGAGGAGATGCTGCTCCGTTATTGATTGAAGTAAAGTCTGAATGTCATTAAAACAGTTAGCTCCATCTTTTGACACTTCTTCCACTCCCGTCCTTGCACGCTACACCGCTACAACAAAGATGACGGGGAGAAGACGCTGTATAACATGGGTGTCAAACTCTGGCCAAATTTGGTAATTTCACTTGGCCCTTGAGGTGATATCAAATACGGAATTTGGTGGTAGCGGGGTGTATATTGTAGCGTCCCGGAAGAGTTAGTGCTGCAAAGGTTTCTGGGTATTTGTTCTGTTGTGTTTATGTTGTGTTACTGTGCGGATGTTCTCCCGAAATGTGTTTGGTGTGGGTTCACAGTGTGGCGTATATTTCTAACATTGTTAAAGTTGTTTATACGGGCACTCTCAGTGTAACTTGTATCGCTGTTGAACAAGTATGCGTTGCATTCATGTGTGTGTTCATACAGAAGCCGCACATATCTTGTGATTGGGCCGGCACGTTGTTAGAATGGATGAAAAGCGGACGTGACGACTGTGGTCCGGGTGGGCTACGAGATATAATGACCTTTGTTCGATAATGAAGGTTGCCTCAGCTCAAAGCCTAAGCCCCGACATTAATGAACTAGGATTCAAGAAAAGATGGCAGGTATCTGGCTTGGGCACATCAGATTAGATCAGTGTGTTGCAAACTGAGCCGTTTAAAGTCCTGAATGGTTGGTTTATTCATTTTTTTTTTTTTTTTTAATTTATTAGCCTGTGGAAAAAGTTAATGTTGATATTTACCTCAGAAGGCTGCAAATAGAAAAGAGGCATTACATTTTTATTTAAATTGTATTTCATATGCCATTGATATTTTTAAATTATTATTATTATTATTTGAAACTCGATTTTGCATGTCACTATAAAGTTATATAAGCCTTGCTTGTTCAATATTCAATGCAAAACTTGTTTGGGTCCCTATTAAAAGGTTAATTTGTTCAACCTTGGCCCACTCCGTATTTGAGTTTGACACCCCTGCTGTATAAGGTGAGTGTTAGAATTATCATGTATATATATTATCACACAACTTTAGTATGCTTAAAGTCCGTTGCTATAGTTATTAGCTATTGTGCTCAAGTTAGACTTTTGTATCTGTGCAAGGACGAAACTTCTTGTCTGAGGGGTGGCCTCAGCCGCAGATGTTATCTTTGTTTTAGCCCGCTAACAGCCAAGGACTTCAAGGACCTCAACGAAGATAAGACGACAGCACGCAGACGAAGCGGAGACAAGGCGAAATCACAAGGCCCCCAGCACATTCCGTCACGTATTGTGCGTACTGGACCTGCTTTGCATAATATATGTGACCACTCCTTTTAGCGGCGGCCTCAGTGATGTTGACTATGGAACTCCTGAATAAATAGAGGGACGCGTGAGCTGAACCTTAGAGCGTAGAGCGAGACTGTGACTAAGTGTGCAGCTCCATGCGTTCTCCTCATGAGCTAAATTGAACTCTGTCTCTGCATGGTTCCTTGCTTCTTGTCTGATTAATAGATGTCATCAGTATTTGAACCTGACAGGCCCATCCTGAAGCGACTGTCAGAAAGCGACTTGAAGATGATGTGTAAAACATCATCTATGCAACATTTTGACCAAAGAACCACCATTACATGTTATGTAGACCACAAGGAAGTCTTTTACATTTAGAAAAAAATCATAATGTGACCCCTTTAATGCGCCTTATAATTCGGTGCGCCTTTTGTATGAAAATAGACCTGACTAGACCCGCTCATCGGCAGTGCGCATTATAATCCGGTGCGCCTTATGGTTAAAAAAAAATACGGTAGTTAGTAGAGATGTCCGATAGTGGCATTTTTGCCGATATCCGATATTCCGATATTGTCCAACTCTTAACTACCGATTCCGATATCAACCGAAACCGATATATACAGTCGTGTATTATTATACACATTATTATGCTTAATTTTGTTGTGATGCCCCGCTGGATGCATTAAACAATGTAACAAGGTTTTCCAAAATAAATCAACTCAAGTTATGGAAAAAAAGTGCCAACATGGCACTGCCATATTTATTATTGAAGTCACAAAGTGCATTATTTTTTTTAACATGCCTCAAAACAGCAGCTTGGAATTTGGGACATGCTCTCCCTGAGAGAGCATGAGGAGGTTGAGGTGGGCGGGGTTGGGGGGGGTGTGGTTTAGGTAGGAGGTAGCGGGGGGTGTATATTGTAGCGTCCCGGAAGAGTTAGTGCTACAAGGGTTTCTGGGTATTTGTTCTGTTGTGGTTATGTTGTGTTACGGTGCGGATGTTCTCCCGAAATGTGTGTTGTCATTCTTGTTTGGTGTGGGTTCACAGTGTGGCGCATATTTGTAACAGTGTTAGAGTTGTTTATACGGCCACCCTCGGTGTGACCTGTATGGCTGTTGACCAAGTATGCTTGCATTCACTTGTGTGTGTGTGTGTGTGTGTGTGTAAAAGCCGCATATATTATGTGACTGGGCCGGCACGCTGTTTATATGGAGGAAAAGCGGACGTGACGACAGGTTGTAGAGGACGCCAAAGGCAGTGCCTTTAAGGCACGCCACTAATATTGTTGTCCGGGTGGAAATCGGGAGAAATTCGGGAGAATGGTTGCCCCGGGAGATTTTCGGGAGGAGCACTGAAATTCGGGAGTCTCCCGGGAAAATCGGGAGGGTTGGCAAGTGAACCCACCGTGCGTTTAAGAGTGCACTGATGTGTTTAGATGGAGACAGGTGTGGACAATATTGGAGACAGACCCACTACGTCTGTGTTTTACAGCGGCGTTTTAAAAAGTCATTAATTTTACTTTTTGAAACCGATACCGATAATTTCCGATATTACATTTTTAAAGCATTTATCGGCCGATATTATCGGCCATCCCTAGTCAAAACCTTACTTGAAGAGCTCCTGTCTGGAAATGGCTCTGTTGGTCAGCGGGTCGATGGCGTACACCATCAGGTCCGACTTGCTGTAGTCCTCCAGCTCAAAGCCGTCGCCGTGACGCCGTGGTCCGATGGACTCCACGATCACTTTGGCGCCCGGGATCTGGTCCTGGACATGGCGCTCCAAAATGCTGCAAAAAAAAAAAACAATAAAAAAAATCTAGAGTCCTTTTTGTCCCAGGCTGTTAGATTCACATCATCCAAGCAATCCATGAACCGACTCTGGCACCTCCGATTTGGCAAAGGTGGTGCGATCGGGCAGCGGTTTGCGTCCTGGCTAAGCCAGCAGATAATTAGGCCGCCTGCACTCTAGTAAAATTGTAAGATATTAAAACCACTCCAATGACAAATGAATTGTTTAAAGGTGGTGTGGTGAGAAACATGGCACGCTTTACCAAAGCAACACCCATTTGCCTTTCAAATTGCCTCATTAGGCTAAACTGTGTGTCCCGAGAGGGGCCAAAAGATGTTTCACTCAATCGCTATCATTAATTCATTTGGGCCGGGACATAAAACACTGGATTATAGACTCACATGGGTCATCCAGCAAAGCCTTCTCTCCTGTGATTTATATTTAAATAAAGGCATCCTTTTATGCAGAACTACTTCTTTTTTTTTTAATATCGGTACCTTTAATATTGTTACTAGAGATGTCCTTATAATGGCTTTTTTGCCGATACCCGATATTCCGATATTGTCCAACTCTTAATTATATATATATATATTAGAGATGCGCGGATAGGCAATTATTTCATTCGCAACCGCATCAGAAAGTCGTCAACCATCCGCCATCCACCCGTACTAACATTTTTTCAAAACCGCACCCGCCCGCACCCGCCCGTTGTTATATATCTAATATAGACGATGCAAGGCATTAGTGAGGTTATAAAGCTTTTGCCTGTTAAAGAAAGGAGACTGATCCAATGCAGCACAGACATTCAATGCGTGCCACGCTGTCACGGCCCAGACGCACTCGCGGCGGCTCCACCCGGGCTCGCGTCCGAGGCTTCAGCGCGCACCGCGGCGGCCATCCTACTCGTCGCGGCCTAGCCCTCGGGGCTCTCGCTGCCGGCGATGGCCGGGTATGGACCCGACGCTCCAGCGCCATCCATTTTCAGGGCTAGTTGATTCGGCAGGTGGGTTGTTACACACTCCTTAGCGGGTTCCGACTTCCATGGCCACCGTCCTGCTGTCTATATCAACCAGGGTGAGCCCCACCCCTTTCGTGAGCGCACTGCGCGCGGAGTGACCCCTGTTATGCCGGGGGTGGCGGGCAGGTAAGCTGCGCGGGCGGAGCGCGCGGAGTGACCCCTGTTACGAGCCCCCGGCAACGGGGGTGGCGGGCAGGTAAGCTGCTTTCCTGCTGCGCGTGACGCCGGCCGCGGCGAAGGCGGACGAGGCGGGGTGTCGGTGCGGTGGGCGCGGTGGTGACCCTGGACGTGCGTCGGGCCCTTCTCGCGGATCACCTCAGCTACGGCTCCCGGTGGGGCCCTCTCGGGGGAAGGGGCCTCGGTCCCGGACCCCGGCGAGGCGTCCCTTCTCCGCTCCGTAAAAGTGTCCATCTCTTTTTTTTTCTTCTTCTTCTGTTGTGGCATATGCTGCAGGTGCCTGCTCGTTTTTCGTATGTGGGTAACAACATTTAACTATGTATATATATTTCCGAATTGGTTTAACTGCCACCCGCCTGAATCTATTTAAAATCTTTTTTTTTTTTTATTTCAACCGCCCGACCCGACCCGCGGATAAAATCTAATTTTTTTTTATTTCAACCGCCCGATCCGCGGATAATCCGCGGACTCCGCGGTTGTGTCCGCAAACCGCGCATCTCTCTATATATATATATATATATATATATATATATATATATATATATATATATATATATATATATACATATATATATACAGTATATCATTTATATTTATTTATTTTGCCGTTTTTGTTTACATGTTAAAGGTGTTTTAATGAATATACATGCATCTTTAACACATATAGATTCCTTTCTTTCCTGAAGACAAGAATATAAGTTGGTGTATTACCTAATTCTGATGACTTGCATTGATTGTAATCAGACAGTAGTGCTGATAGCGTCCACGTTTTCAAATGGAGGAGAAAAAAAGTTCCTCCTTTCTGTCTAATACCACATGAAAGTGGTTGGTTTTTGGCATCTTATTTGTCCAGCTTCCATATTCGTTTTTATACACTTTACAAGAAATACATTGGCGGCAAACTCCGTAGCTTGCTAGCTTGTTTGCGCAGGCTTCCGGAGACTCTTGTTTTGAAAGCGCAGGCGCGATGGAGCGGCACTTTTATTGTGAAGACAGGAACTGTGCAGTCAGTCTTTAGGCTTTTGACGGGATGAACGGTTGAAATAAAAAAAGGGTATTTTTTCCTTCACACTTTTGATTGATTGATTGGAACTTTTATTAGTAGATTGCACAGTACAGTACATATTCCGTATAATTGACCACTAAATGGTAACACCCCAATAAGTTTTTCAACTTGTTTAAGTCAGGTCATGTGACCGCCTGGCTCTGTTTGATTGGTCCAACGTCACCAGTGACTGCATGTGATTGGTGGAACGGAGTGAACGTCACCAGTGACTGTATTTGTTGAAACGCAGGCACTATGAAGGTCTGTCTGACAGACCAAAACAAACAAAGCGTGCATTAACAGATCGATAAAAATTAGTAGCGAGTAGCGAGCTGAATGTAGATAAAAGTAGCGGAGTAAAAGTAGCGTTTCTTCTCTATAAATATACTCAAGTAAAAGTAAAAATATGTTGCATTAAAACTACTCTTAGAAGTACAATTTATCCCAAAAGTTACTCAAGTAGATGTAACGGAGTAAATGTAGCGCGTTACTACCCACCTCTGGTTGTGACATACTGTAATAATTCAAAATTAATCTCTCTTTTTCCCCACAGTCTATTACCGCCTTAAAATAAAATGCTGAAGTGCATATCGTCGCTAGAATTGTACTATAAATGTAATCTAACAAATATGTTTTGCACCTTATTATAGCCCATTTAACATTAAATAATACAATAAAAAAATGACAGATGTTCAATAATGTCTTTTTTGCTGATATCCGATATTGTCCAACTCTTAATTACCGATTCCGATATCAACCAATACCGATATATACAGTCGTGGAATCAACACATTATTATGCCTAATTTTGTTGTGATGCCCCGCTGGATGCATTAAACAATGTAACAAGCTTTCCCAAAATAAATCAACTCAAGTTATGGAAAAAAAATGACATATTTATTATTGAAGTCACAAAGTGCATTTTTTTTTTTTAACATGCCTCAAAACAGCAGCTTGGAATTTGGGACATGCTCTCCCTGAGAGAGCATGAGGAGATTGAGGTGGGGGGGCGGGGGTGTATATTGTAACGTCCCGGAAAAGAGTTAGTGCTGCAAGGGGTTTCTGGGTATTTGTTCTGTTGTGTTTATGTCGTGTTACGGTGCGGATGTTCTCCCGAAACGTGTTTGTCGTTCTTGTTTGGTGTGGATTCACAGTGTGGCGTATATTTCTAACATTGTTAAAGTTGTTTATACGGGCACCCTCAGTGTGACCTGTTGAACAAGTATGTTTTGCATTCCTGTGTGTGTTCATACAGAAGCCGCACATATCTTGTGACTGGCACGTTGTTAGAATGGATGAAAAGCGGACGTGACGACAGTTCGTAGAGGACGTTAAAGGCAGTGCCTTTATGGCATGCCCCCACTATTTTTTCTTGTCCGGGTGGAAATCGGGAGAAATTCGGGAGAATGGTTGCTCCGGGAGATTTTCGGGAGGAGCACTGAAATTCGGGAGTCTCCCGGGAAAATCGGGAGGGTTGGCAAGTGAACCCACCGTGCGTTTAAGAGTGCACTGCTGTGTTTAGATGGAGACAGGTGTGGACAATATTGGAGACGGACCCACTACGTCTGTGTTTTGCAGCGGCGTTTCAAAAAGTCATTAATTTTACTTTTTGAAACCGATACCGAATGTGTTTGTCATTCTTGTTTGGTGTGGATTCACAGTGTGGCGTATATTTCTAACATTGTTAAAGTTGTTTATACGGCCACCCTCAGTGTGACCTGTATGGCTGTTGACCAAGTATGCATGGCATTCACTTGTGTGTGTGAAAAGCCGTTGATATTATGTGACTGGGCCTTTACGGTTTATTGGCGCTCTGTACTTCTCCCTACGTCCGTGTACACAGCGGCGTTTTAAAAAGTCATACATTTTACTTTTTCAAACCGATACCAATCATTTTGAAACCGATACCAATAATTTCTGATATTACATTTTAAAGCATTTGTCGGCCGATAACATTATCGGACATCTCTAATTTAAAGGCATCCTTTTATGCAGAAACAACTTTTTTTTTTAATATCGGTACCTTTAATATTGTTACCTTTTTATTCAGTTTTAGTCAATGAGTTCCCTCTTTTTCTCCATTCTCTTGTTGTGGGGCAGACTGGCTCGCACGTGCACGGGCATAGCGTATAGTTCTAACTTCCAGTACAGGCCAAAAGTTTGGACACACCTCAACGTGTTTTTCTTTATTTTCATGACTATTTTACATTGCATATTGTCACTGAAGGCATCGAAACTATGAATGAACACACCTTCTCATTCAATGCTTTTTTCTTTATTTTCATGATTATTTATTTTCCTGAGGAAGCTTACACTGCCTGTGGAATCTGAGGTGGGCTCTCCTATTTCTGGGGCTGAGGTTGCCGAGGTAGTTAAAAAGCTCCTCGGTGGCAAGGCCCCGGGGGTGGATGAGATCCGCCCGGAGTTCCTTAAGGCTCTGGATGTTGTGGGGCTGTCTTGGTTGACAAGACTCTGCAACATCGCGTGGACATCGGGGGCGGTACCTCTGGATTGGCAGACCGGGGTGGTGGTTCCTCTCTTTAAGAAGGGGAACCGGAGGGTGTGTTCCAACTATCGTGGGATCACACTCCTCAGCCTTCCCGGTAAGGTCTATTCAGGTGTACTGGAGAGGAGGCTACGCCGGATAGTCGAACCTCGGATTCAGGAGGAACAGTGTGGTTTTCGTCCTGGTCGTGGAACTGTGGACCAGCTCTATACTCTCGGCAGGGTCCTTGAGGGTGCATGGGAGTTTGCCCAACCAGTCTACATGTGTTTTGTGGACTTGGAGAAGGCATTCGACCGTGTACCCCGGGAAGTCCTGTGGGGAGTGCTCAGAGAGTATGGGGTAACGGACTGTCTTATTGTGGCAGTTCGCTCCCTGTATGATCAGTGTCAGAGCTTGGTCCGCATTGCCGGCAGTAAGTCGGACACGTTTCCAGTGAGGGTTGGACTCCGCCAAGGCTGCCCTTTGTCACCGATTCTGTTCATAACCTTTATGGACAGAATTTCTAGGCGCAGTCAAGGCGTTGAGGGTATCTGGTTTGGTGGCTGCAGGATTAGGTCTCTGCTATTTGCAGATGATGTGGTCCTGATGGCTTCCTCCGGCCAAGATCTTCAGCTCTCACTGGATCGGTTCGCAGTCGAGTGTGAAGCGACTGGGATGGGAATCAGCACCTCCAAGTCCGAGTCCATGGTTCTCGCCCGGAAAAGGGTGGAGTGCCATCTCCGGGTTGGGGAGGAGATCTTGCCCCAAGTGGAGGAGTTCAAGTACCTCGGAGTCTTGTTCACGAGTGGGGGAAGAGTGGATCGTGAGATCGACAGGCGGATCGGTGCGGCGTCTTCAGTAATGCGGACGCTGTATCGATCCGTTGTGGTGAAGAAGGAGCTGAGCCGGAAGGCAAAGCTCTCAATTTACCGGTCGATCTACGTTCCCATCCTCACCTATGGTCATGAGCTTTGGGTCATGACCGAAAGGACAAGATCACGGGTACAAGCGGCCGAAATGAGTTTCCTCCGCCGAGTGGCGGGTCTCTCCCTTAGAGATAGGGTGAGAAGCTCTGTCATCCGGGGGGAGCTCAAAGTAAAGCCGCTGCTCCTCCACATCGAGAGGAGCCAGATGAGGTGGTTCGGGCATCTGGTCAGGATGCCACCCGAACGCCTCCCTAGGAAGGTGTTTCGGGCACATCCGACCGGTAGGAGGCCACGGGGAAGACCCAGGACACGTTGGGAAGACTATGTCTCCCGGCTGGCCTGGGAACGCCTCGCGATCCCCCGGGAGGAGCTGGACGAAGTGGCTGGGGAGAGGGAAGTCTGGGCTTCCCTGCTTAAGCTGCTGCCCCCGCGACCCGACCTCGGATAAGCGGAAGAAGATGGATGGATGGATGGGCTTACACTGCAAAAACTGAAATCTAAGTAAGATGAAATATCTCAAATAAGGGTGATATTTGCTTATTTTCTGTCTGATAAGATAATTCTTCTCACTAAGCAGATTTTATGTTAGAGTGTTTTACTTGTTTTAAGTGTTTTGGTCCTAAATGTTGCTGAGATTTGATGACCTATATTGAGTAAAACATGCTTGAAACTAGAATATCAACTGTTGAAAAGCTGTGTCATCAACACACACAAGTACAAAAGTACCTTTTTAAAGTAATAATTTCTTATTTCAAGCATGAAATAAAAAATCATGACTTTGACACAAGTGTGTCTCATAATTAAAACAGATGACAGCCAAATGGACTTTGCTGTTTTATTTTCAATGAAACAATAGCAAATACGTACTCATATAGTAGTATTGTTGTTATTAGTGAGAATATACTTATTTTAAGGTATTTTTGGGTTCATTGATGTTGGCTAATTAGGGACCGAGTCCCTTTGGGACAGAGGACCCTATTGTATTTCTAGCGTTTTATTATTATACCGCCACCTCTTTGAGCTGTAATTTGACCCCCTTAACATGCTTCAAAACTCACCAAATAGGACACACTCATCAGGACTGGCGAAAATTGCGATCTAATCAAAAAAACCAAACCCCAAAACTCAAAATTGCGCTCTAGCGCCCCCTAGGAAGAAAACACAGACGAAACTGCCTGTAACTCCCAGTATGAATGTCGTAGAGACATGAAACAAAAACCTCTATGTAGGTCTCACTTAGACCTAGATTTCATACACTGACAACCCCAAGCAAAAATCAACTGGACGTTTGCAATTCCCCCTTCAAAACAAAAGTTGTGTAAAAACAGTCACCTTTTTTCAAACAGTATCTCCTCTGTTTGTCGTGTCGGCTTCAAATTAGCACAGGAGAGAGATTAAACCCTTCTGATTAAAAGTTGATGAAAGAGTTTTAATTACTGCTCCGGTTTGGATTTTATGAGCCCTCAAAGTTGGTCCCGTCCATCCCTGCTTGCAGCTTTAATTTTACTTGTTTTGGAAAGTGTTATGTTTGTTGTCTTCTCCCTGCCTTCTCTATTGGTTTTTCAGTTTCTTCCACAGTCTTTTGTCCCCAACGAGGCACACCTGCTGCTAATCACCTCCTGGTAGCATTTAAGCGCGTCTCCACCAGCTGGTCCCCGCCGGTTACTGTTCCTGAACTCCGCTCTGACGTGTGCTACCTTGATTCTGCTTCCCTGGTATGTTGCCTTCGCACATTTCTGTAATATTGACCTCGTTGTGTTTTTGTTTTTTCCTAGCCACCTTGTTTTAAGAGGACTAGTTTTTGCCACGCTGTGTGCGTCCTGACCTTTGCTCCGCCAACCTCTGATAGAGACTACTTTTGTTATATTTCCCATGGTGTGCACTTTTGCCCCATCACCTTTAGTTACCATTTTGGACTTATTAAATATTTTCATTTGTTATCGCGTCCCTTGCCTCCATTCTCTGCATCCCGGGGTCCACCCTTGAACTCTATCTTAACAGAAAGTCTTGACAAACCAAATTTTCTTGTTCTACTGGCAGATAATTTTGCTTAGTTCAAATAAAATACCCCTCATTTTAGTATTTTTTTCTTCTTGTTTTTCAACACTGACTTTTTGCGGTGCGCAACTCAACACCCCAATTTACAGTGGGTGCTTTGCAGAGTGCATTGAGCTATGTGAGAAATTTCAAGCCGATCCACCTTACAGGGGTTTAATGACAGCGACACCATGTGGTGTACCTGTCAAACAAATAATAGCACGACCAAGGCTGGTAGAGGTGCACGTTTTGACAAAGTTTTCTCCCTTTTGCCTCCAGCGGTTTAGAAGTAGAGGCGTTGACTTGCACAAAACAAACCGCATCTCTCCAGTCTCTCGCTAACAAATCCATACGAGGAATTAGGTCCCACCGTAAAGCAGAAACGCCTCGAATTCTAGTGGAAGGAAGTGCAATTCAAGTTGTGTGTGTCTATTCAACAAGAAAAACAATTAACTGTAAGTCACACTGGAGGGCAAGCAAATGTTGCGGAAAATAACAAACTGATTGGATAAAGGTGGATGTGGCAAATCTATTTCCCTTCCCTCTCGCGTCCTTATTAAACTGTAACTTGCTATTACACCATATATGAAATACATATAATAATATACCGAAAATGATACAACCCATTGGCTTTATTGCATGTTTTTTCTTAAATTTTGTTACTCGATGATAAATGCTGTGTTTACCTTATGAGTTGGTCCCTGTTCTCTTCAACCAGAGTGGGTGGGACAGTGGACACGATGACTTGCATGTCCAGTGCGTTGACCACAGACACCTGCAGTCCAAGAAGACAACAGACAGACCCCCCCAGGAGAGTTTACTGTAACTCTAATTAACTCTGTAACTCTATAATGCAGCGAACCTCATTGTCATGCATACTTGCCAACCCTACCGAATTTTCCGGGAGACTCAGTGCCTCTCCCGAAAATCTCCCGAGACAAGCATTCTCCTGAAATTCTCCCATTTTCCAGCCGGTCTTAAGGCACACCCCTTAGGTCAACCAAAAAGTAACCACACAACACTATACCGTATAGTGTTCTGTGGTTACTTTTTGGTTGGCCAACGGTTTACGTTGTATTGCGCACCCTGACGGCAAGTGTGGGAGTCGGTTCTGAAGTACGAAGTAAAGAGACGTAACTTCGTCACCTCGCCTGGTTATTGACTCCAACCCAGAATATTACACTGCCCATACCTATGCTCCTTCAAAGGCTGTGCTACTGGCTGCAAAGCATTGCACTTTCACATACAACAATGAGTAGAGAGGAATGTTAAGTGTGTGTATGTGTAAATAAATAAACACTGAAATTCAAGTACCGTATTTTTCGGACTATAAGTCGCAGTTTTTTTCATAGTGTGAAATGATTAACACATTAGAGTAAAATATCAAATAATATTATTGATCTCATTCACGTAAGAGACTAGATGTATAAGATTTCATGGGATTTAGCGATTAGGAGTGACAGATTGTTTGGTAAACGTATAGCATGTTCTATATGTTATAGTTATTTGAATGACTCTTACCATAATATGTCACGTTAACATACCAGTTGGTTATTTATGCCTCATATAACGTACACTTATTCAGCCTGTTGTTCACTATTCTTTATTTATTTTAAATTGCCTTTCAAATGTCTATTCTTGGTGTTGCCTTTTATCAAATACATTTCCCCCCAAAAATGCGACTTATACTCCAGTGCGACTTATATATGTTTTTTTCCTTCTTTATTGTACATTTTCGGCAGGTGTGACTTATACTCCGGTGCGACTTATACTCCGAAAAATACGGTATTTATTGTATTTATATGCATATATATATATTATAAGGAACATATATATTATTATAGATTTACTATTATTATATATATTATAGATTTGCCTGAGAAGCTGGGCAGGAAAAAAAAATGTAAATAAAATAATAATAATAATAAAATAAAATACACATATATATATAAAAAAAAAAAAAAAATATATATATATATATATATATATATATATATGTATATATACATATATATATATATATATACATATATATATATATATATATATATATATATATATATATGTAGCTAAAATTCACTGAAAGTCAAGTATTTATTATATATATATATATATATATATATATTTTTTTTTTTTTATAAATATATATATATATATATATATATATAAGAAATACTTGAATTTCAGTGAAAGTCAAGTTTTTATTATATATATATATATATATATATATATATATATATATTTTTATAAATATATACATATATATATTTATATATAAGAAATACTTGAATTTCAGTGGAAGTCAAGTTTTTATTATATATATTTTTATAAATATATATATATATATATATATATATAAGAAATACTTGAATTTCAGTGAAAGTCAAGTTTTTATTATTAATATATATATATATATATATATATATATATATATATATATATATATATATATATATATATATATATATATATATATATATATATATCCATCCATCCATTTTCTACCGCTTATTCCCTTTGGGGTCGCGGGGGGCGCTGGAGCCTATCTCAGCTACAATCGGGCAGAAGGCGGGGTACACCCTGGACAAGTCGCCACCTCATCGCAGATATATACATATATATATATATATATATATATATATATATATATATATATATTTATATATAAGAAATACTTGAATTTCAGTGAAAGTCAAGTTTTTATTATATATATATATATATAAGAAATACTTTAATCTCAGTGAATACTACCTATGAATATACTCCTCCCCCTTAACCCCCCCCCCAACACCGCTTACCTCAACCCCACCCCCCACCCCCCCATCTCCCGAATTTCGAGGTCTCAAGGTTGGCAAGTATGTTGTCCTGTGAACAATAAAAACTATGTCGGCTTTATGCCTTTGCCTTACAAATGAGTAATGCATTTAGTGTTTTAATTTTAACATGTTAAATGTATTTATTTATTAATGTATTTATTTGACAGGGACAATACAATTAAACAGTGCTACCCACAGGTAACCGATGTCAAAGTACATAGGACTTCGAGCCACAGGCTAACTTGCAACCCTTGTAAAAAAAAAGTTGAGAAAAGTGTAAAACACACACAAAAAGATTAGTACAAAAGTACAAAAATAAAAACATATTGAAAATGACAGTTCTAGTGCCTAGTGGGTAGAGTGTCTGCCCTGAAATCGGTAGGTTGTGAGTTCAAACTTTAATAAAGCGTCTTACGACGACAACAAGCATGTTGGACACTCACCACCACTTCGGCGCTGCTGCTCAAACCCTCCCCGTAATCGTCGGTGGCGATGACCTCGAACTTGAAGTAAGACCTGCGCAAGTTCCGAAACATGATGGCGGACTTGAGGATGCCGGTGTAGGTCTCGATGACGAAGCTGTCCTGTCCCTCGGCCGTAGGGGGTATGATGAGGCGGTACGCCATGGCACTGAAGTTCCCCGTGTCCGGATCGCTGGCCTAAAATAAGACATTGAGGGAAAGTGTTGACGTCTTTTACGTGGAATCTCGATTTACAAACCCCTCATTTGGTGGTAGCTAAGGTGTATATTGTAGCGTCCTGGAAGAGTTAGTGCTGCAAGGGATTCTGGGTATTTGTTCTGTTGTGTTTATGTTGTGTTACGGTGCGGATGTGTTTGTCATTCTTGTTTGGTGTGGGTTCACAGTGTGGCACATATTTGTAACAGTGTTAAAGTTGTTTATACGGCCACCCTCAGTGTGACCTGTATGGCTGTTGACCAAATATGAATGCATTCACTTGTGTGTGTGTGTGTAAAAGCCGCATATATCATGTGACTAGGCCGACACGCTGTTTGTATGGAGGAAAAACGGACGTGACGATTGTAGAGGACGCTAAAGGCAGTGCCTTTAAGGCACGCCCTCAATATTATTGTCCGGGTGGAAATCGGGAGAAATTCGGTAGAATGGTTGCCCCGGGAGATTTTCTCGGGAGGGGCACTGAAATTCGGGAGTCTCCCGGGAAGTTGGCAAGGGTTGGCAAGTATGGCGACAAGTGGCTCAGGTGGACCTTGTTATCTAATCACCTGTCGCCTTAATTAGCAGCAGCCGGAACGAGACACAGAGTTGGAGTTGGAGTGGGAGCCAGAGAGAGAGAGAGAGAGAGAGAGAGACACGGACTGAGGGAAAGACATTTTGCTGGAAAGAAAAAGCCTATCAATATTCATGAAAATAAAACAGCGTTGTGCTCTGGTGTACGGATCTTGTCTTTGTGTACGAGCGTTTCATGCACCGTTTCAGTGCTGCCATTTTGTGCCCGGCGGCACATCCATTGTTCACTCAGTCAGTGTTAGTCGTGTGCTTTTTAAGTGTTTTTTTTTTCTTTTTAAGCCTTTTAACTTTATCATTTTTCTAGTTTTGCAAGAGCAGGAAATACCGACAATTTCGACCCGTGGTCTATTTGGCTATTACATTTGTCCCAATGGCTTCCACTGTTTTTTTTTTACTGTATCACTATGTGGAGGGGGGCGTGGCCTGCGGGCCTGCCGCGGAACGGGGTGTGCAAGGACCGGCCTCGAAGACAGCGGCAGGCATACTTGCCAACCTAGAGATCTCCCGGGGGGGGCGAGGTTTGGTGGTAGCGGGGGGTGTATATTGTAGCGTCCCGGAAGAGTTAGTGCTGCAAAGGCTTCTGGGTATTTGTTCTGTTGTGTTTATGTTGTGTTACGGTGCGGATGTTCTCCCGAAATGTGTTTGTCATTCTTGTTTGGTGTGGGTTCACAGTGTGGCGCATATTTGCAACAGTGTTAAAGTTGTTTATACGGCCCACCCTCAGTGTGACCTGTATGGCTGTTGACCAAGTATGCGTGGCATTCACTTATATGTGTGTAAAAGCCGCATGTATCATGTGACTAGGCTGACACGCTGTTTGTATGGAGGAAAAGCGGACGTGACAATTGTAGAGGACGCTAAAGGCAGTGCCTTTAAGGCACGCCCCCAATATTATTGTCCGGGTGGTAATCGGGAGAAATTCGGTTGCCCCGGGAGATTTTCTCGGGAGGGGCACTGAAATTCGTGAGTCTCCCGGAAAAATCGGGAGGGTTGGCAAGTATGGCGACAGGTGAGTAGATGGCCCAGGTGGGCTTTGTTATATAATCACCTCTCGCCTTTATTAGCAGCAGCCGGCATGAGACACGGAGTCGGAGTTGGAGTGGGAGCCAGAGAGAGGCATTTTGCTGGAAAGCAAAAGCCTATCAATATTTATGAAAATAAAACAATGTTGTAACCTGAAATCCGGGCTCGTATTGGCATTACTGATTTTCATTTTTTTTTTAACGTGTTTTATACATTGTCGTTGTATTTCAACTGCACCTTAACATGGTAGACACCTGTTTTTTGGTCATGTTCTCAAGGTTGATGTTTGATAAAGCGTTGTATTCTAATATGTGTCCAAAAAAAAAGCACTCTATAAAAAAAGTACTCTATAATACGTTCAAAGTGTGCAAACATTCACTAAAATATGGGCTTTTGTCGAAGCTGGGACCCATTATTCATGTTTACATTGTTTCTGATGGAGAAATTTAATTTATTATACAAACTTTTCTATTTACGAACCCTGTTCAAAAACCGAAAAATCGAAATTCAACTGAACAGTACTCCTATTTGTTTTTTTTAATATTCAGACACTGCTTTTTCAACATCCAATTCTAATGTACATTATAATAACTTATTCTAGTCCCAATCTGGTCAGTAATAAAATAAGAACTTACACACGTGATGTGCATAGAACGATGTCAGTGTGTCCAAAATGTGACCTAGACTACGTTTATATTGCAGGCCAAAGTGGCCTAAATCTGATTTTATTTTTATTTTTTTAATCAGATTTTTCCTGCTCACAGCGATAAAGTGAAAACAAAGTAAGTTGACCAGGAGGAAGTCGCCACTACTACAAAATAAAATAAAAAAAATCGCAACACCCTAAAAATGTGTGTTTTTTACGTGAAAATAATATAACATATGACTGGATGTATAAAGCATACTTGCCAACCTTGAGACCTCCGATTTCGGGAGGTGGGGGTGGGCGTGGTCGGGTTGGGAGGGGGCGTGGCTAAAAGGGGAGGAGTATATTTACAGCTAGAATTCACCAAGTCAAGTATTTCATATATATATATACATATAATTCTAGCTATATATATATATATATATATATATATATATATATATATATATATATATTTATTTATTTTATTATATGTATATATATATATATATATATTTATTTTATTATATGTATATATATATATACATATATATATATATATACAGTATATATATATATATATATATATATATATATATATATATATATATATATATATATATATATATATGTATATATATATATATATATATATATATATATATATATATATATATATATATATATATATATATATATGTATGTATATATAAATAAAAGAAATACTTGAATTTCAGTGTTCATTTATTTACACATATACACACACACATAACACTCACCTACTCATTGTTGAGTTAAGGGTTGAATTGTCCATCCTTGTTCACTATTGTTCTAACCATGCTGAACTCTGATGATGCATTGCTGTGTGGCACGCACAAAAGTGCTTTCATCAAATGCACTAGATGGCAGTATTGTCCTGTTTAAGAGTGTCACAACATTGCTGTTTACGGCAGACGCACTGCTTTACGGTATACAAAAACGTGACTGCTGCTGTTGTGTGTTGTTGCCGCGCTGGGAGGACGTTAATGAAACTGCCTAACAATAAACCCACATAAGAAACCAAGAACTCGCCCTCCATCATTCTACAGTTATAACGTGATTGGGCAGGTATGCTGGTTATATTGTGGGTTAGCGGACTCAGGTCCTGAGTCCGCCTGAATTTCGGGAGATTTTTGGGAGAAAATTTGTCCCGGGAGGTTTTCGGGAGAGGCGCTGAATTTCGGGAGTCTCCCGGAAAATCCGGGAGGGTTGGCAAGTATGGTATAAAGTGTAATTAGGATGTTTGTTTTCCGCGAGCAGACATTACAATGTCTGTTATGAGAGGTTTGTGATCTTTTAATGGCTGTTAATATTAACTTTCACTGTGACTAACATTTACCTATTTGTGAACTTAACCATGCTAAAAAAATGTTTTACCAACAATTTGGGGAAAAAGGTCAACTTACTCCACTAATGGGTAAAACAAAACAATGAACTGCCTCCCATACAGTACGTGATCATGCACGTTTTTATGGTCCACTAATTGAATTGAAGTGCACCATAAAGTGATACGATCCGCGGGCTACCGCTGGCCTTTAATGTATCAATGATACATGACAAAAATATGAATAATACAATTAATTCAAATAATAAATTATATACTTAACTACAGGCTGTTTAAATAAAACACAATGAACATAACTGTCGAGTGATGGAGGAGATAGCTTTTCTCCCCCCCCCCGTCTATGCAGGTGCCTGGGCGATACTTTTAAGTGGCTGACAGAAGAAGCGCTGCAGGAGGTGACTCGTGCGTTATCTCCACCTGGTGCGTTTCCACCTGATTGTTCCCCTGGGACTTGTAATAGATTAATAAGCCAGCCAATGTTTCCCCTTGTGATTCAATTAACCTCATGCATTTTTTAGCAAACGGTCACACAAGCAGAGTAAGAGAACATTTTCTTTCCCAAATATATATATATATATATATATATATATGGGGGGGTTGGGTGAAGCGGGGGGTGTATATTGTTGCAAGGGTTTCTGGGTATTTGTTCTGTAGTGTTTATGTTGTGTTGCGGTGCGGATGTTCTCCCGAAATGTGTTTGTCATTGTTGTTTGGTGTGGGTTCACAGTGTGGCGCATATTTGCAACAGTGTTAAAGTTGTTTATATACGTCCATCCTCAGTGTGACCTGTATGGCTGTTGACCAAGTATGAATTGCATTCACTTGTGTGTGTGAAAAGCCGTAGATATTATGTGACTGGGCCGGCACGCAAAGGCAGTGCCTTTAAGGTTTATTGGCGCTCTGTACTTCTCCCTACGTCCGTGTACACAGCAGCGTTTTAAAAAAGTCATACATTTTACTTTTTGAAACCGATAATTTTGAAACCGATACCGATAATTTCCGATATTACATCTTAAAGCATTTATCGGCCGATATTATCGGACATCCCTAGTTTGGGGTCATTATCTTGTTGGAACGCCCAACTGCGCCCAAGACCCAACCTCCGGGCTGATGATTTTAGCTTGTCCTGAATAATTTGGAGATAATCCTCCTTTTTTTCTTGTCCCATTTACTCTCTGTAAAGCACCAGTTCCATTGGCAGAAAAACAGGCCCAGAGCATAAAACTACCACCACCATGCTTGACGGTAGGTCTGGTGTTCGTGGGATTAAAGGCCTCACATTTTCTCCTCCAAACATATTGGTGGGTATTGTGGTCAAACAGCTCGATTTTTGTTTCTTCTAGGATTAGGGTTAGGTTTAGGGGTTAGGGTTTTGGGTTTTGCCTTCAACTGTGACAGATTGATTTTTTTTTCACTTTCACAAAGTCTGATTGAAACTGATTGTCCTAAAGCAAGAATTGTATTGTTTTTAATGAAATCTAACCTAACCCTAACCCTAACCCTAACCCAAGACAGCCATGACATTATGTTCTTTACAAGTGTATGTACACCTTTGACTACGACTGTATACACACACATATATATATATATATATACACACACACAGTATACCGTATTTTCCGCACTATAAGCCGCACCTAAAAACCACAAATTTTCACAAAAGCTGACAGTGCGGCTTATAACCCGGTGCGCCTTGTATATGGATTAATATAAATATTTATTTTCATAAAGTTTCGGTCTCGCAACTACGGTAAACAGCCGTCATCTTTTTTCCCCGTAGAAGAGGAAGCGCTTCTTCTTCTATGGTAAGCAACTGCCAAGGTAAGCACCCGCCCCCGTAGAAGAGGAAGCGCTTCTTCTTCTACGGTAAGCAACCACCCGCCCCCGTAGAAGAAGAAGCGCGCGGATATTACGTTTCATTTCCTTTGTGTGTTTACATCTGTAAAGACCACAAAATGGCTCCTACTAAACGACACGCGTATAACGCAGAATTTAAACTTAAAGCAATAAGTTATGCCGAAGAACACGGAAATAGAGCAGCAGCAAGAGAATATAACATAAATGAATCAATGTGCGTAGGTGGAGGAAACACACAAATACAACACTCGCCGTCATTCCGGGTGGATTAACCAAAGAACTCCAACCGCTCGATATTGGTGTCAACAGGGCATTTAAAGCACGACTGCGAACGGCATGGGAACAATGGATGACCGAAGGCGAACACACCTTCACTAAGACAGGGAGACAGCGCCGGACGACATACGCCAACATCTGCCAGTGGATCGTAAATGCCTGGGCGGATATTTCGGTCACAACTGTGGTCCGAGCTTTCCGGAAGGCAGGATTCACAGAACTGCTGGACAACAACAGCGACACTGACTCCGATGACTTCGACGAGACGGAGCCGGCCATTTTGGATCCCGTATTCGCCCAACTTTTTAATTCGGACACCGAAGGAGAAGAATTCGAGGGATTTATGAATGAAGAATAACTTCAGAAAGTGAGCGTTATGTTTATTTTGTGTGTTGTGACATTAACGTTCGAGCAACATTAAGTTATTTTTACTATGTTTGTGATTGCACATTTGCACATTACCGTACATTTTGGGAGTGAACAGAGTTGTTAGAACGCTGGTTTTTAATATATTATTAAAGTTTGACTGACCTATCTGACTGTTTCTTTGACATTCCCTTTAGCGCAGTTAGATGCGGCTTATAACACGGGGCGGCTTATAGGTGGACAAAGTTTTGAAATATGCCGTTCATTGAAGGCGCGGCTTATAACCCAGGGCGGCTTATGGTGCGGAAAATACGGTATATATATATATATATATATATATATATATATATATATATATATATATATATATATATATATATATCAGTGACGTGCAGTCACTAGAGGCAGGTGAGGCCCCGCCTCACCTGCCATCATGGAAAGAAATAAAATGTAAAAAGAAAAAAAAAAATGTAATTGTTATATGTATCCAGTGATTATACTATAAAGTTATTTTCCATTTAACTTCACCAGTTTTAGATTATTTTTATTCAAAATCGCTGAATTTTCACATTTGCCGTTCAAATACTGAGAAGAGACGGTGCGGTGATCAGCAGCCAGTCGAGGCACGTCACTCAGTGCCGCAACATGGATTGCGCAATGACTCGGCTAACTGCTGGCCTGCTGTGCAGTGAGACCGTATTGCTATATGAATTATATTATACATTTCCATAGTTTAGTTAGCTGAGGTATATAATGTACAGTGTATTTTGTCAACAACTGTATGTGTGTAAAGTATTTCTTGTGCTGAGCGATCATAAAACGGCTGCAAAAGACGCACTGGCTGAGGCTCGCCTCCTGCACCCCCGCCGTAGAATTGTTATATCAACTAAAGCCCACACTTAAACTTTCCACGTGCAAGATTTAATCTATTTAAAAAAAATATTTCATAAGAAGCCAAAAAGTGCAAAAACAATAATGTTCGTGTTGGAGGAGTTGTGAATGACTGCAGGGCCACAACATTAGGTACACCTGCAGATTGCAGGTGTACCTAATTCACAACTCCTCCAACATGAACATTATTGTTTTTGCACTTCTTGGCTTCTTATTAAATAACTTTTGTAACCTATTTTCATGGGCTTTCCTCTTTGTGATGTTAAGTTCCTGTTATGCGCTGTTATACAGTATATGCCTTGAGCTCTTATTTTGAAGGCGCTAAGAGCGGAAGTGATGTCACGTTGCGGAGGTTTTCGAAAGAAGGTAAATAAAGTGGTCCTCGTGTAAACTGGAGCCTCCGTGTTTGTTATTTTGTAGTTTCATACAGTATAGGCGACATTTATAAACCCTCGGTTACACTTTTTAAAATAAATTCAATCTTGCACGTGGGAAGTTTAAGTGAGGGCTTTAGTTGCGGCGCATGGACTTCATTTATAAGTAAAGGTAAGACCATAATATCGTTTTTTTTTATTAAATGTGCTTTTTTGTGTGCTACAGTTTGTATGTGTAAAGTTAAAGTTAAGTTAAAGTACCAATGATTGTCACACACACACTAGGTGTAATGAAATTTGTCCTCTGTATTTGACCCATCCCCTTGGTCACCCCCTGGGAGGTGAGGGGAGCAGTGGGGAGCAGTGGGCAGCAGCGGCGCCGCGCCCGGGAATCATTTTTGGTGATTTAACCCCCAATTCCAACCCTTGATGCTGAGTGCCAAGCAGGGAAGAATGCTGGTATGAGCTTTTAAACATAACCCGTTAACTGCTGCCAATCAAATGGTGAATAAGATACTCTTTAGGGTTCATATGTTTGTAAATCTGACTGTGATGAAGTCAGTGCCTCACCAGCCATCAACCTCACCGCACGTCACTGATATATATATATATATATATATAAATATATATATATATATATATATATATATATATATATATATATATATATATATATATATATACTAGAGATGCGCGGATAGGCAATTATTTCATCCGCAACCGCGTCAGAAAGTCGTCAACCATCCGCCATCCACCCGATGTAACGTTTGATCAGAACTGCACCCGCCCGCCATCCGCCCGTTGTTATATATCTAATATTAATAAAATTTTTTTAAAAAGGGAAAAAAGGGTGGAAACTACGCGAATTGCACCTTGTGCAGACAAGATTTTTCGATCGGACACGGAGGAATTAGCGATGTAAAAGACCACGTTGGGACAAAAAAACACAAGTCTAATGCCGTTGCTAGCGATACAAGTGGAAAACTTTCAACGTTTTTCTTCGCCCAAACATATTCTTTGGATGTGATAAATGCCGAAGTTTTATTTACGGAGGCAATAATTGAGCATGGACTTCCAATCGCACTGGCTGATCACATGGGACAGTTAATAATGTAATGCAACCTTTAAAAATCATTACGCTGTGATCGCGATCCCAAAAATAAACTTTTCTTGCATGATAATGTCCAGAAAAATTCGCTTTATATTACTATAGAGTCATTTTAACGAATGAGTTTGATGGTTTATCACAAACCTTAAATGAAAGAAGTCCTTTGTTCTCCTGCATCATGCATGCGCAATCCTGTCGGCTGTATTTCACAGCACGACATACTGTTAAAAGTGTTTATACTATTTATACTTTCAATTAACAAATTGAAGTCTTGTGAAAGGTTGACAGGATAACTGGCATTAACTGTCAAAATAATTTCAAACTATTGAAGTTAGTTTACAGAATAAACATGTCAATCAACCCATATGGTTTTTGCTGTAATATTTTTGTTTTGAAAAGTCACTGTGACTGATAGAAAAGTGATGGTTTTAGCAACATTTTAACCTGTCTGAATGCTAATAATCATTTTGCGTCGGGGGGCGAAGCCCTGAACCCTCCACCAGGACTTTGTCCTGGACCTACCGAGGCCTGCGGCCCTTGGACCCTGGCTACTAGGTTTTTCTGATTTAAAAGTTGGCAGGTATGGTGAGGTTATAAAGCTTTTGCCTGTTAAAGAAAGGAGACTGATCCAATGCACAGACATTCGCGTGCCACGCTGTCACGACCCAGACGCACACCAGTGCGCAATCATATGGGAGCCGCGCTGAGCGCACCTCCAAGCGCATCTCGCTGCCGGCGACGGCCGGGTATATGGGCCCGACACTCCAGCGCCATCCATTTTCAGGGCTAGTTGATTCGGCAGGTGGGTTGTTACACACTCCTTAGCGGGTTCCGACTTCCATGGCCACCGTCCTGCGCTCTATATCAACCAGGGTGAGCCCCACCACTTTCGTGAGCGCACTGCGCGCGGAGTGACCCCTGTTACGCGCCCCCGGCAACAGGGGTGGCGGGCAGGTAAGCTGCGCGGGCGGAGCGCGCGGAGTGACCCCTGTTACGAGCCCCCGGCCACGGGGGTGGCGGGCAGGTAAGCTGCTCACCTGCTGCGCGTGACGCCGGCCGCGGCGAAAGCGGACGAGGCGGGGTGTCGGTGCGGTGGGCGCGGTGGTGACCCTGGACGTGCGTCGGGCCCTTCTCGCGGATCGCCTCAGCTACGGCTCCCGGTGGGGCCCTCTCGGGGGAAGGGGCCTCGGTCCCGGACCCCGGCGAGGCGTCCCTTCTCCGCTCCGTAAAAGTGTCCATCTCTTTTCTTTTTTTTTCTTCTGTTGTGGCATATGCTGCAGGTGCCTGCTCGTTTTTCGTATGTGGGTAACAACATTTAACTATGTATATTTATTTCCGAATTGGTTTAACTGCCACCCGCAAAAAAAAAAACAAAAAAAAAAACTAATTAATCCGCCCGACCCGACCTGCGAGCGGATAAAATCTTATTTTTTTTTATTTCATCCGCCCGATCCGCGGATAATCCGCGGACTCCGCGGTTTTGTCCGCAAACCGCGCATCTCTAATATATACATATATACAGTATATATGTATGTATAAGACAGGATTGGAAAAGTTTCATCTTGAAAAGTAGCTTATAATTCATAGCGACCCTACACTCCATTAAGCCGGTCCATCTACTAAATGTGATGGAAAGTGAAAGCGAGGAAAAACCTCAGAGGCACCAATTCAGACTGGCGACTGAGCTCAAACACAGGCATCAATTTTCGCCTGTTTCGCAAGTGACACTGACAAATAGCAGCAATCCTTTTTTTTTTCTCCTCCCTCCCTTTGCTCTGGATATTGATGGACGCGAGGACGGGGGAGCGAGGACCTCATGGAAGGCGGCAGACGGGCAAGAGAAGCGAATGTGAGCAAAGTATGTGAATCACCGGCATTTATGCAAATGCACCTTGTAAAATGTCACACATTACTTCAGCCATGGACGTATAAAAGCGAAGGCTGAAATGCTAAATGTTCTTTATTTAATGCCATGCCGTCACTGCAACTAATACGAGGAACTGCAAAGATATGGAGAACGTGTACATTGCCGCCAAACCGAATAAAAGTTAGCCAGGCACTTCTTAGAATAGGATAGGATAGGACTTTATTGTCATTGCACAAGTACAACGAAACTATGTTTTCAGCAGAAACTCGTTCAAGATTCGACAAACAAACAGTGTACAGGGTTACAGAACAGGAACGCTGATGGGTCGCCACGAGGCGCCCCGTAAAAGGTGGGAAAAAGGTCAAACGCTGGGGAAGAAGATGAGTAAAAAAATACAATCTAGACTGGGCTCCTAAGGGGGCCTAGTCTGGAGTGGGAAAAAACCTCCATGCAATGCACACATAAACGTTACATTTAATCACGACAACTCGCAACAGGATGGGCAGATGGACGGATGGGCAGCGCCTGAAGAGCTGCAGCCTGCCACCGTGGCCCCCACTCCCTCCCCTCTGTTGCTAGTCTCGAGATGGATGTTGTGATATGTATATGTGTTTTGCTATGGAGGTTTTTTCCCACTCCAGATTGCATTTTTTTTACTCATCCTCCCCCAGCGTTGACCTTTTTTCCCATCTTTTATGGGGCGCCTTGTGGCCACCCATCAGTGTTCCTGTTCTGTAACCCTGTACACTGTTTGTTTGTCTAATCTTCAACGGGTTTGTGCTGAAAACAACGTTTCGTTGTACTTGTGCAACGACAATAAAGACCTACCTACCTACCTACCTACCTACTGTCGGAGGCAGATATTTACATATATCCGAATTTTAGTGGGAGGAGCACTGAAATTCGGGAGTCTCCCGGGAAAATCGGGAGGGTTGGCAAGTGAACCCACCGTGTGTTTAAGAGTGCACTGATGTGTTTAGATGGAGACAGGTGTGGACAATATTGGAGACAGACCCACTACTGGTTGCCCCGGGAGATTTTCGGGAGGAGATCTCCGGGTTGGGGAGGAGATCTTGCCCCAAGTGGAGGAGTTCAAGTACCTCGGAGTCTTGTTCACAAATGAGGGAAGAGTGGATCGTGAGATCGACAGGCGGATCGGTGCGGCGTCTTCAGTAATGCGGACGCTGTATCGGTCCGTTGTGGTGAAGAAGGAGCTGAGCCGGAAGGCAAAGCTCTCAATTTACCGGTCGATCTACGTTCCCATCCTCACCTATGGTCATGAGCTTTGGGTTATGACCGAAAGGACAAGATCACGGGTACAAGCGGCCGAAATGAGTTTCCTCCGCCGGGTAGCGGGGCTCTCCCTTAGAGATAGGGTGAGAAGCTCTGCCATCCGGGAGGAGCTCAAAGTAAAGCCGCTGCTCCTCCACATCAAGAGGAGCCAGATGAGGTGGTTCGGGCATCTGGTCAGGATGCCACCCGAACGCCTCCCTAGGGAGGTGTTTAGGGCACGTCCGACCGGTAGGAGGCCGCGGGGAAGACCCAGGACACGTTGGGAAGACTATGTCTCCCGGCTGGCCTGGGAACGCCTCGGGGTCCCCCGGGAGGAGCTGGATGAAGTGGCTGGGGAGAGGGAAGTCTGGGCTTCCCTGCTTAGACTGCTGCCCCCGCGACCCGACCTCGGATAAGCGGAAGAAGATGGATGGATGGATGGATGGAATTTTAGTGTTACTTATTTTGTTTCATAGTCATATTTGAAAACAGCTCGTGTTTTTCCATTTATTCTCTTTCTGTTTCTCTGCAAGTAAACTGTGTGTGTTGACCTTGAATTCTTTGGAATGTGTTTTGACTAGCATGTGTTTTGACTAGAGAGAGGGGAGAGGAGAAAGGGTTTTGGGGTCGGGAAGACAGACCATTTTGGCGGCGCGATAGAATGTTCTATGCTGGACTGGTCTCAAATGTATATATATGTGCAAAGCTTTGCCAATATATTACAAAATACCTAGTCTGTCTCTGGTGGTTTTTCAACTCAGCTTTAAGTGTCGTAAAGAGCTTGGGAGCGACTTGTGACTTGAATTCCCTGGGAGGAACAACTGGTCCAAAATGCAACAATTTGGGGGCCTCGTCCGGGTGTCACGCTGAGAATTGGACACCTCTTGCTTTCTTCTGGACAGACTCACTAGTGGCCCAACATAAACAAGGTAAGCAGAGCCTTTTTCTAAAATCTGCTTTAGGAGTCTGTCTTGAAGTATGTAAGTCAAACACTGTTTGTACCCCAGACACAGAGTGGACATTTTGATGGATTGATTGCATTTTTGCCTTGTCCCCCATTACATAAAAAGTTGTAAATAAGTGGTCAACTCGTGTCATTGTGTCTCGACTACCGTGACGGGCAGTTTCATTGACGAATAAACTAATAGTTGGGTGTAGCTCACCCTGGGTCATTGGTCGTCGCCTAAACGCAACACTACCTACCTACTAGAGATGCGCGGTTTGCGGGCACAACCGCGGAGTCCGCGGATTATCCGCGGATCGGGCAGATGAAATTAAAAAAAATTAGATTTTATCCGCGGGTCGGGTCGGGTCGGGCGGTTGAAATAAAAAAAAATTAGATTTTAAATAGATTCAGGCGGGTGGCAGTTAAACCAATTCGGATATATATATACATAGTTAAATGTTGTTACCCACATACGAAAAACGAGCAGGCACCTGCTGCATATGCCACAACAGAAGAAAAAAAAAGAAAAGAGATGGACACTTTTACGGAGCGGAGAAGGGACGCCTCGCCGGGGTCCGGGACCGAGGCCCCTTCCCCCAAGAGGGCCCCACCGGGAGCCGTAGCTGAGGTGATCCGCGAGAAGGGCCCGACGCACGTCCAGGGTCACCACCGCGCCCACCGCACCGACACCCCGCCTCGTCCGCCTTCGCCGCGGCCGGCGTCACGCGCAGCAGGTAAGCAGCTTACCTGCCCGCCACCCCCGTGGCCGGGGGCTCGTAACAGGGGTCGCTCCGCGCGCTCCGCCCGCGCAGCTTACCTGCCCGCCACCCCTGTTGCCGGGGGCGCGTAACAGGGGTCACTCCGCGCGCAGTGCGCTCACGAAAGGGGTGGGGCTCACCCTGGTTGATATAGACAGCAGCTAGGACGGTGGCCGTGGACGTCGGAACCCGCTAAGGAGTGTGTAACAACCCACCTGCCGAATCAACTAGCCCTGAAAATGGATGGCGCTGGAGCGTCGGGCCCATACCCGGCCGTCGCCGGCAGCGAGACGCGCTTGGAGGTGCGCTCAGCGCGGCTCCCATATGATTGCGCACTGGTGTGCGTCTGGGTCGTGACAGCGTGGCACGCGAATGTCTGTGCTGCATTGGATCAGTCTCCTTTCTTTAACAGGCAAAAGCTTTATAACCTCACTAATGCCTTGCATCGTCTATATTAGATATATAACAACGGGCGGGTGCGGGCGGATGGCGGGCGGGTGCGGTTCTGATCAAATGTTACATCGGGTGGATGGCGGATGGTTGACGACTTTCTGATGCGGTTGCGGATGAAATAATTGCCTATCCGCGCATCTCTACTACCTACCTACCACTGCTTAGGCTGCTGCCCCAGCGACCGACTTTGGATAAACGGCAGAAAATGGATGGGTGGATGGATGGAAGGTGTGTATGTCTTGTGAATGCATCCCTCGTCCTGTTTACAGCACATGGTAATAGATGACTATGGAATACACGATGCAGAGGATGCTCACGTGGACAGCTTTCTTTGAACAGAGATAATCAAGTGATATCCTGGCAGAAAAGGCTGATTGTCAGACAGGACTTTCTAGTCACGTCTCAATGAACAAGAGAGTGACAGAAATGACATGTTCAAGGGTAAAAAGCTCCTGAGGGTGGAATGAATTCTCCCATCCCGGCAGCGGGGTTAAGTGTTGGTCGACGAGGGAATTCAATCAGGCCTTTTTTTTTTAGTACCGGGACATATTTTTGGACACTGGTATTTTACTCACCACGATCCTGAGCACAGAGCTGAAGAGTTTGGCGTCCTCGGTCACACCGCCTATGTACAGCTTCCTGGAGAAGACGGGAGGATGGTCGTTCTCATCTTGCACCTCCAGGAACACCTTGGCTGTGTTTGCTGCCAAACAAAAAAACAAGCCAACATGCACTTTAGGAATTAGCATTTCCTCTCTGTCTACTGTACATACAGGATTCAGGAACAGTTAGTGCGGTCCAAACATTTATTCTACCAGTTGGTTCTCTGACATTATAGCAGTACTTCTCAAAAAGTGGGGGTTCACCGTGGGGTGCACGTGTAACATGATTCATCAGTATCATGCGCCTAGTCCAGGGGTCGGCAACCCGCGGCTCTAGAGCCGCATGTCTTTAGCGCCGCCCTAGTGGCTCCCTGGAGCTTTTCCAAAGATGTATGAAAAATGGAAAAAGATGAAGGGAAATAATTTATTTTTTGTTTTAAAATGGTTTCTGTAGGAGGCCAAACATGACACAAACCTCCCTAATTGTTATAAATCCCACTGTTTATGTTAAACATGCTTCACAGATTCAAGTATTTGGCGAGCGCCGTTTTGTCCTACTAATTTTGGCGGTCCTTGAACTCACCGTATTTTGTTTACGTGTATAACTTTCTCCGACTTTCTAGGACGTGTTTTATCCATACTTGCCAACCTTGAGAATCTCTGATTTCGGGAGGTGGGGGGTGGGGGCGTGTTCGGGGGTGGGGCGGGGCGTGGTTGGGGGCGTGGTTAAGAGGGGAGGAGTATATTGACAGCTAGAATTCACCAAGTCAAGTATTTCATACATATTATATATATATATATATATATATATATATATATATATATATATATATATATATATGTATGTGTGGGAAAAAAAAATCACAAGACTATTTCATCTCTACAGGCCTGTTTCATGAGGGGGGGTACAACCCCCCATACAGCAAAAACGTCTCAACGAACATTGGACACAAATTCCTCAATCTGATTGACAAACACTTTCCCAAAGACAACACCCTAAGAAAAGTATTCAACAAGAACAACATTAAATTGAGCTACAGCTGCATGAACAATATACGACAAATCATCTCAAACCACAACAAAACAATTGCAAATGAGCCGTCGGCCCCCAGACAGAGCGACTCCAAAACCAACAAAGGATGTAACTGTCGAAAGAAACCTGATTGCCCTCTCAACGGGGGGTGCTTACAAACATCAGTTGTCTACCAATCTAAGGTAATACGCAAGGACATTAACACATCCGACACATATGTAGGATTAACCGAGGGAGAATTCAAAACCAGATGGAACAATCACAAGGCTTCTTTCAGGAACCAAAACCTGCGAAATACCACAGAACTCAGCAAACACATTTGGGACCTCAAAGACAATAATGTTGAATATTCAATAACATGGCAAATTCTTGCATCCAGCACACCTTACAATAGTGGTAATAAAAGATGCAACCTATGCTTGAAAGAGAAACTGTTTATTATTTACCGTCCAGACCTGTCATCCTTCAACAAGCGCAGCGAAATTGTAACAACATGCCGCCATAGACGGAAACACCTCCTAGGTAACACATGAGCCAATCACCACGCCCCTAGGCCAGCCTGTACCCACCCACTCTGTGCCCTATATAAACCATGGTATGCGAATGCTCCCATTAAAATCTCCTGATGATTGAGGGTACCCCCCCTCATGAAACAGGCCTGTAGAGATGAAATAGACTTGTGATTTTTTTCCCACACATACATATATTGCGCTCTACTACGGTATCAAGCACTATTTTTTGGATAACCTTATTAAGACATATATATATATATATATATATATATATATATATATATATATATATATATATATATATATATATATATATATATATATATATATATATTTCCGCCTCAGGAAAAGCCTGATCCCTGCAGCTATAGCCGCCCTTAACAGCAGGCCCGGCCGACCTGTCTGACAAGCCTGTAAATGTGTGTTAGTCATGTATGATGTCTTTTTTTGTTATTATTTTTTTTGTGTGATGTGTAATGTCTAGTGTTTAAATGTACGGCAGTGACAATGAATTTCCCCAAGGGGACCAATAAAATCTAATCTAATCTAATCTAATATGTAGATATCTACATCCTGAAAATATGCAAACAAAACTGTGTTTGGATAATTGATACTTCAAACTTGCATAAATAAATATTAAGGAATATAACATAACTAGGCTTCTGAGAGTTTCAAAATGCAATGAATAAAATGCTAAAGTTGTTGATAAACAAGCAATTATTTTAATAATTAAATATGGTCATTTTAAATGAATTATTATGATAATTTAAAATCAATTATTTGAAATATGTTTATTTCAGTGTATAATTCTATGGCTGGATGTAATAAGGAGTCACGAAAAAATACAAATAAAAATACAATTAATTTTGATGTTTTTAGCAAAATATAGTAAAAATGTATTTAGTTTTTTTTTTCTTAATTACCGATTCCGATATCAACCGATACCGATATATACAGTCGCGGAATTAACACAATATTATGCCTAATTTTGTTGTGATGCCCCGCTGGATGCATTAACCAATGTAATAAGGTTTTCCAAAATAAATCAACTCAAGTTATGGAAAAAAATGCCAACATGGCACTGCCATATTTTTTATTGAAGTCACAAAGTGCATTATTTTTTTTTAACATACCTCAAAACAGCAGATTGGAATTTGGGACATGGGGGCGGGGTTGAGGTGGGGGTGGGGGGAAGGGGGTATCGGGGGGTGTATACTGTAGCGTCCCGGAAGAGTTAGTGCTGCAAGGGATTCTGGGTATTTGTTCTGTTGTGTTTATGTTGTGTTAGGGTGCGGATGTTCTCCCGAAATGTGTTTGTCATTCTTGTTTGGTGTGGGTTCACAGTGTGGCGCATATTTGTAACAGTGTTAAAGTTTTTTATACGGCCACCCTCAGTGTGACCTGTATGGCTATTGACCAAGTATGGTTGCATTCACTTGTTAGTGTGAAAAGCCGTAGATATTATGTGATTGGGCCGGCACGCAAAGGCAGTGCCTTTAAGGTTTATTGGCGCTCTGTACTTCTCCCTACGTCCGTGTACACAGCGGCGTTTTAAAAAGTCATAAATTGTACTTTTTGAAACCGATACCGATAAATTCCGAACCGATACCGATAATTTCCGATATTACATTTTAAAGAATTTATCGGCCGATAATATCGGCAGCCCGATATTATCGGACATCTCTAATTTGAATGTATTATTTTTTATTGAGTTTATTTTTATTTTTTGGTCAAAAAATGTCTATAGTTTAAAAAATATTTTTGATTTAGATTAAGATTAAGATACATTTTTTTCAGGCAACTTTGAAGCTTTTCCTTTACGGACTAAAAAAACAGTGTCAATAAATGTATTATTTGTTGCAAGTTGTTCTATATTTCCCTTTTTTGTTTCCTTGAATGTTTATAAGGATACGATGGTATGCAGAGGTGTACTTATAACAATTTTATCGACAGTTGATACTATAGTTTTGGCGGAGAATGTTTTTTTTTAATTTTTTTATACGAGGGGGCAGAGTTACGGAAAATTAATTGAGGAGAGTTGCATTACAGCATGACACATCCGTTTCCCGCTTTCTCACTGATTGATCCATCGAGTGTCATAAACACGTCTCAAAAGCCATCAGAACCGCCGGTGATCAAATAGTACATCATTTGGACCGAAAATGGTCTTGTCACTATCATTTTGCCATGGTTGTCAACTTAAAAGGAAACATTTTCTTTGCTGCATTGCAGGCACATAATCACTGAATACACATACTGTATTTTTATTTATTTATTTTACTTCTTTTAAATAAATGACCACATTTTTCAAAATGTACTCCCAAAGGAGAAATCAAGCTTTCACCGGATGCATATTAGGTTTGCATTACAAAATACATTGTAACAACAATTTGTACTAAAATGCTAAAATAAATACATTTCACAACAATTAAGCTATAATATGGTAATATTTTTTCTAGTCTAGTACTGGTGTGTCAAACTTTTAGACTGGGCCCCATTGGGCCGAAAAACATGCAAAGTACCCATATACATATACATATATATCATATTGCAGTCTACACGTATCTCTTATGTGTGACTGCCATCATATTGCAGTCTACACGTATCTCTCATGTGTGACTGCCATCATATTGCAGTCGACATGTATCTCTTGTTTGTGACTGCCATCATATTGCAGTCGACATGTATCTCTTGTTTGTGACTGCCATCATATTACAGTCTACACATATCTCTTATGTGTGACTGCCATTATATTGCAGTCTACATGTATCTCTTATGTGTGACTGCCATCATATTGCAGTCTACACGTATCTCTCATGTGTGACTGCCATCATATTGCAGTCTACACGTATCTCTTATGTGTGACTGCCATCATAATGCAGTCTACACGTATCTCTCATGTGTGACTGCCATCATATTGCTGTCTACACATATCTCTTATGGGTGACTGCCGTCATTTTGCAGTCTACATGTATCTCTTATGTGTGACTGCCGTCATATTGCAGTCTACACGTATCTCTTATGTTTGACTGCCATCATATTGCAGTCTACACATATCTCTCATGTGTGACTCCCATCATATTGCAGTCTACACATATCTCTCATGTGTGACTGCCATCATATTGCAGTCTACACGTATCTCTTATGTGTGACTGCCATTATATTGCTGTCTACATGTATCTCTTATGTGTGACTGCCATCATATTGCAGTCTACATGTATCTCTTATGTGTGACTGCCATCATATTGCAGTCTACATGCATCTCTTATGTGTGACTGCTGTCATATTGCAGTCTACATGTATCTCTTATGTGTGACTGCCATCATATTGCAGTCCACACATATCTCTCATGTGTGACTGCCATCATATTGCAGTCTACACGTATCTCTTATGTGTGACTGCCATCATATTGCAGTCTACACGTATCTCTTATGTGTGACTGTCATCATATTGCAGTCGACATGTATCTCTTGTTTGTGACTGCCATAATAGTGCAGTCTACACGTATCTCTTATGCGTGACTGCCATTATATTGCAGTCGACATGTATCTCTTATGTGTGACTCCCATCATATTGCAGTCTACACGTATCTCTTATGGGTGACTGCCATCTTAGTGCAGTCTACATGTATCTCTTATGTGTGACTGCCATCATATTGCAGTCTACACATATCTGTCATGTGTGACTGCCATCATATTGCAGTCTACACGTATCTCTTATGTGTGACTGCCATTATATTGCTGTCTACACGTATCTCTCATGTGTGACTGCCATCATATTGCAGTCTCCATGTATCTCTTATGTGTGACTGTCGTCATATTGCAGTCTACACGATCTCTTATGTGTGACTGCCATCATATTGCAGTCTACACGTATCTCTTATTTGTGACTGCCATCATATTGCAGTCTACACGTATCTCTTTTGGGTAACTGCCATCTTAGTGCAGTCTACATGTATCTCTTATGTGTGACTGACATCATATTGCAGTCTACACATATCTCTCATGTGTGACTGCCATCATATTGCAGTCTACACATATCTCTCATGTGTGACTGCCATCATATTGCAGTCTACACGTATCTCTTATGTGTGACTGCCATCATATTGCAGTCTACATGTATCTCTTGTTTGTGACTGCCATCATATTGCAGTCTACACGTATCTCTCATGTGTGACTGCCATCATATTGCAGTCGACATGTATCTCTTATGTGTGACTGCCATCATATTGCAGTCTACATGTATCTCTTATGTGTGACTGCCATCATATTGCAGTCTACACGTATCTCTTATGTGTGACTGCCATCATATTGCAGTCGACACGTACCTCTTGTTTGTGACTGCCATCATATTACAGTCTACACATATCTCTTATGTGTGACTGCCATTATATTGCAGTCTACATGTATCTCTTATGTGTGACTGTCATCATATTGCAGTCTACACGTATCTCTTATGGATGACTGACACTTATCATTTCACCACGCACCAAATAAAATAGCTTCGAGGTCGGTAAGCACAACCAAAATGATTCCGTACATTAGGCGCACTGGGCTACAAGGCGCACTGTCGAGTTTTGAGAAAATGAAAGGATTTTAAGTGCGCCTTATAGTCCGAAAAATAGGGTAATAATATGAACGACGGCCAAACAGAAATGCATAAAGTCAAACTTATAGCAACAGAAATGAAGATAGTCAGAAATCCTACATCCTACAACGCCGAGCAGTCTAAATGTGTACAACATCGCCGAGGAAAGAAAAAAAAACAAAAAAAAACACCGTCAAGGTCCATTTGTCTCCTCCTGGCATGCAAAAGTATAAAGTCATGTTGCATGGCAGCGCAGGCATGGCCAGGGGAATTGGACAAACGCAGACTGCACATCAGATTAAAGCTGTGAGACAGAGAGGAAGGACCCGCAGGGATGTTTCAGTTTTCTCTCTCCCTCCTTTGAAAGCTTCCACCGTTTCCGACTCGCTTTTCTCCCAAGCATTTGCTTGGAAATGACGCAGCTCGAGTTTTCAGTCCGGCAACAACAGATTTACCGCTCCTGTTCCTGCCTGGACCCTCAGAGACTCTCCTCCAGACAACATCAAGTCCGCTTGCCAAAGTGCATGATGTACACTCATCTTCACGTCCATCAGAGGTGGCGCTATGTCCTTTATATCAGTGTTTTTCAACCACTGTGCCGCGGCAGATTATCTAATTTCACCTATTTGGGTTAAAAATGTTTTTTTCAAACCAGTAATTATAGTCTGCAAATGATGTGTTATTGTTGAGTGTCGGTGATGTCTAGAGCTCGATAGAGTAACCGTGTAATACTCTTCCATATCAGCAGTGTTGGGACTAACGCGTTACAAAGTAGTTAGTTTCAGCGGCAACTAGTAATCTAATTATTTTTTATATTCAGTAACTCAGTTGCCTTTACTACATGATGCGTTACTGCGTTATTTTATGTTATTTGTTATGTAGTGTTGGCTAGAAACAGAAGATCTGAGTGTGTTTTATTGCAGCGCTGCGGTGTCAAGGAAAAGAAAAGGCGTGTTTTGTATGGGGCTCCCATACTGTAGTCGAGGAGCGCAGGGGAGTACTTCGGGGCTATCAACCTTCACTTTACCCGGAAGTGGGTCTTTACAGCTGAGGGTGAATGACGAGGCCGGCGGTTTGTTGCAACTTTGTGACTTTATTGGACGCAGCCATCCACCAAGCTAGAGCACCTGCACGCACTCACTGTCGCCGGTCCCTCACCTCTCTCGCCCACTCACTCACTGACCTCACTCACGTGACATGCTGTCATATCTTAAAGGGCCACACACATACACACATGCGCTACTCTCATAACAAGTAACAAGACATCATGGCGAAGCCAGAAGTCGAGTTTCTTAACATGGAGACATTCTCAATACTTTTCTTTTGTCGAGCACAAAGAAAATAACATTTTAGTTGAATGTAAGTTGTGTCTTGGATCAAAGATCCTATCTACTTAAAGTTAAAGTTAAAGTGCCATCATGTTGCAGCTATTTGAAATAGTTTTGTCAATTTGTGCTGGCCTGAAATAAAGTGGCCCTTTGAAACATATCTTTGTCTTTGTGTGTTGTATGTAGACCACATCAAGTTGATCAACAGATTGTATTATTCTCCAGTGCAATAACAGAACTGAAATGAAGGCTAAAAGGGCATTAATGGGAGCCTTAAAAAAAAAAGGGAAAAAAAAGTAACTAAATAGTTACTTTTCACACTAACGCATTACTTTTTGGTGTAAGTAACTGAGTTACTTTTGAAATAAAGTAACTATTAATTGTAACTAGTTACTGGTTTTCAGTAACCAACCCAACACTGTATATCAGTAGGTGGCGCCAGGTAGTTAATTGCTTTGTAGATATCGGAAACAGCGGAAGGCAGCGTGCAGGTAAAAAGGTGTCTAATGCTTAAACCAAAAATAAACAAAAGGTGAGTGCCCCTAAGAAAAGGCATTGAAGCTTAGGGAAGGCTATGTAGAACTAAACTAAAACCGAACTGGCTACAAAGTAAACAAAAACAGAATGCTGGACGACAGCAAAGACTTACTGTGGAGCAAAGACGGCGTCCACAATGTACATCCGAACATGACGTGACAATCAACAGTGTCCCCACAAAGAAGGATAAAAACAACTAAAATATTCTGGATTGCTAAAACAAAGCAGATGCGGGACAGCTCGGTTTGGTAGAGCAGCCGTGCCAGCAACTTGAGGGTTGCAGGTTTGATCCCCGCTTCCGCCATCCTAGTCACTGCCGTTGTGTCCTTGGGCAAGACACTTGTTTAAATGTAACTTAGATATTGGCTTTCACTATGTAAAGCGCTTTGAGTCACTTGAGAAAAAGCGCTATATAAATGTAATTCAATTCAATTCAAAAACATATCGCTCAAAGGAAGACATGAAGGTCATGAAAACTGCCATGAAGATCACTGACTGCTCTCTCCCCTCCCTAGATCAGTGTTTTTCAACCACTGTGCCGTGAGATACAGTCTGGTGTGCCGTGGGAGATTACCTAATTTCACCTATTTGAGTTAAAAATATTTTTTGCAAACCAGTAATTATAGTCTGCAAATGATGTGTTGTTGTTGTTGAGTGTCGGTGCTGTCTAGAGCTCGGCAGAGTAACCGTGTAATACTCTTCCATATCAGTAGGTGGCAGCCGGTAGCTAATTGCTTTGTAGATGTGGGAAACAGCGGGAAGCAGTGTGCAGGTAAAAATATATTTAATGCTTAAACCAAAAATAAAAAAAAGTGAGTGCCGCTAAGAAAAGGCATTGAAGCTTAGGGAAGGCTACGCAGAACGAAACTAAAACTGAACTGGCTACAAAGTAAACAAAAACAGGATGCTGGACGACAGCAAAGACTTACTGTGGAGCAAAGACAATGTACATGACATGACAATCAACAATGCCCCCACAAAGAAGGATAAAAACAACTTAAATATTCTTGATAGCTAAAACAAAGTAGATGCGGGAAATATCGCTCAAAGGAAGACATGAAACTGCTACAGGAAAATACCAAAAATAAGAGAAAAAGACACCAAAATAGGAGCGCAAGACAGGAACTAAAACACTACACACAGTAAAAACAGCAAAAAAACTCCAAATAAGTCAGGGTGTGATGTGACAGGTGGTGACAGTACACCTACTTTGAGACGAGATTTTGAAAAAAACTTTGAAAAATAAAATAAGCCACTGGGAACTGATTTTTAATGGTTTTAACCATTCTGAAAATGTGATAATGTTCCCCTTTAAGGTATTTTTGGGTTAATTGAGGTGAGCTAACTTTTAGCTAACAAGCCACATTTTCTTGTTCTATTGGCAGATAATTTTGCTTAGTTCAAACAAAATACCCCTACTTTTTTCATTTTTGTTTCTCATTTTTGAACACTGACTTTTTGCAGTGAAGTCAGTCATGAGGAGAAAGAGCACAACATGTCCTCCTTGTACTACAAATGGAAGAAGCAAGAGTGTTTTTGAGGGTGGGATGCCGGAGATATTACCTGCGTTGTATTTTGCGCGCCTAACAAAGAGACTTGATGAATTGATTATTCATCGGGAGGCATTTGTTTTCCGAACACTTCATTATTATTACATCCTGCGCCCGTACAAGAAAGTAGTCCAGTCCCAGTTAAAATATGGCTATCAAAGACAACGAGCCTCGAGGATTCAGCATTTCTTCAGACAATCTGACAGGAAATGTTGACAGCTGATGGGAATGAAATAAACTCCCGGCAAAATTGGTAGCAGAGGGAGTCAACATGCATGATTTAAATTCTAACCCCCCCGAAAAAAACCTGACGTCAAAATGAGCCAATATGTATGCATGGCGGGTGAAGGCTGACTGGCGAGTGATCATGAAGGCAGCGTTTGGAGGAGCAGCTGCCAACAATGGAATACAAAGTCCTCATTTGTGCGTCGAAACTCGTTAGCCTGATGCTACACATAATCATGCAGGAGAGCAGATATGAAGAACAAATACGTAACTTATTTGTTGTCATTAAACTTGTCCCAACAAAAAAACAAAATAAACCTCTCAAAAGACATGCATAATTCTAGCCTTAGTATGTATTTACACAATGCAAAAAGCCTTTGGGAAATTATACATTATTCCATACCTGCCAACTTTTGAAATCAGAAAAACCTAGTAGCCAGGGTCCAGGGGCCGCAGGCCCCGGTAGGTCCAGGACAAAGTCCTGGTGGGGGGTTCAGGCTTCGCCCCCCGACGCAAAATGTTTATTAGCATTCAGACAGGTTAAAATGTTGCTAAAACCATCACTTTTCTATCAGTCACAGTGACTTTTCAAAACAAAAATATTACAGCAAAAATCATATGGGTTGATTGACATGTTTATTCTGTAAGCTAACTTCAATAGTTTGACATTATTTTGACAGTTAATGCCAGTTATCCTGTCAACCTTTCACAAGACTTCAATTTGTTAATTGAAAGTATAAACAGTATAAACACTTTTTACAGTAAACAAATGGTAAAACAGTACTAAACAATTCCATAAAAAAAAAAATTGGTGTCATTATTAACTTTCTGTCCAAGCTTGTATAATCTACTGCCTTGTTCAATTGTAAAAAATATATTCTGTGCCTAAAATTCACATTTCTATCACAATGATCATACTGTAAACATGGTAAGCTAACTTCATTAAAATTAATAGTCCTGTCAATAGCATGGAATTACAATTCAAATGTAGTTTTTTTTGTAAGCCTTTCAAAAGAATTCAAAATATGAAAAATTCATGAAAATTAATTGAAGCCATCAGACACTTGAAAAGTGGCACATCACATCTCTAATGTAATCATTTGAACTTTTCAACAGAAATAGCACTGCAAAAAATATTAAGGACATACTTCTGTATTTTGGTAGTTATGCTGTCAACATTTAACAAGATTTCTTCAACTTGGACTTGAAAGCATAAATAGTATAAACACTTTTAACAGTATAACAGTACTAAACAATTCCAATAGATAACATTGGTGTCATTACCTTTTTGTGGCTAAAATCCGAAAAACGTTGAAAGTTTTCCACTTGTATCGCTAGCAACGGCATTAGACTTGTGTTTTTTTGTCCCGACGTGGTCTTTTACATCGCTAATTCCTCCGTGTCCGATCGAAAAATCTTGTCTGCACAAGGTGCAATTCGCGTAGTTTTCACCCTTTTTGGAACGGATAATTATTCCCGGATAGGCTTTTGAATATTCTTCACGGAATGACTGCAGTTTTCTTTTCGGTTTAAGACTCGTTTGCGATTTTTCTCCGGCTGATTCAATGATCGTTCGCTCGTTTGGAAACAATGGCAACTGGTGCCTCGTGCTTGGCAGCGGTGCTATAAATAGCCTCGCGCATGGCATTCGGAATGGCTCGATCGGAAGTTACGGGAAGCAGTGTCGATTGTCATTGTTGTTACGCGATTTCGTGAATAAAACTTAAAAAACTTTTTTTTTTTTT
>NC_084549.2:7310000-7315000 GCF_033978685.3 Nerophis lumbriciformis
ATTTTCATAATCCAACGGCTTCGCTGTGGAGATGACGCCTGTTCTGTTGTTCACCCGAAAATGACCTGGAAGGAAACATGAGCGGAGCGTGAGAGGCCCGGACTGAAACCGAGCAAAAACATAACCGGGCGATAAAACAAACATGCATCAAGGCGTAACAAAAAAAGTAGTTCTTTCAAAGTTATGTCACACCATCTCTGTTTATACAAAACCCCGTTTCCATATGAGTTGGGAAATGGTGTTAGATGTAACTATAAACGGAATACAATGATTTGCAAATCCTTTTCAACCCATATTCAATTGAATGCACTACAAAGACAAGATATTTGATGTTCAAACTAATTTTGCAAATAATAATTAACTTAAAATTTCATGGCTGCAACACGTGCCAAAAAGTTGGGAAAGGGCATGTTCACCACTGTGTTACATCGCCTTTTCTTTTAACAACACTCAATAAACGATTGGGAACTGAGGAAACTAATTGTTGAAGCATTGAAAGTAGAATTATTTCCCATTCTTGTTTTCTGTAGAGCTTCAGTCGTTCAACAGTCCGGGGGTCTCCGCTGTCGTAATTTTACGCTTCATAATGCGCCACACATTTTCGATGGGAGACAGGTCTGGACTGCAGGCGGTACAGGAAAGAACCCGCACTCTTTTTTTTTTACGAAGCCACGCTGTTGTAACACGTGCTGAATGTGGCTTGGCTGTGACGACCGGGGCGCATGGTGATGCGGGGTTTCGTTCTCCCAGGATGCAACGGACTTCGGACACAGCGTGAAGGTAAAAGAAATGATTTATTTACGAAATAACTCAGAATAAACAAAGAAAAGGGTGCTCATAGCACATAAGGTAAAAACTAAAGAAGACTAGCGTGGGAGCTAGCGATTAACAGAACCTAGCGTGGAAGCTAGTAGGTACAGAACAAGAACAAAAGTCGTCAACTGTTGCAAAAAGCAAACTACGAAGCAAGAACGAATGACAGGGAGGACAGGCTTAAATAATAATGTCAGTGATGACAAACAGGTGCGTGTCGGGAACAAACGCGGCAGGTGAAAATAATAAGCAGCCATGGCAACAAACTCAGGTGTACAAAACAGGCACTCAAGGAGTCCAAAACTAACCAAAAACACAAGTATCTTGAAAACGTAAACAAAAAATATGATCCGGGCAGCGGATCATAACATTGGCATTGTCTTGCTGAAATAAGCAGGGGCGTCCATGAAAAAGACGGCGCTTAGATGGCAGCGTATGTTGTTCCAAAACCTGCATGTACCTTTCAGCATTAATGGCGCCTTCACAGATGTATAAGTTACCCATGCCTTAGGGCACTAATGCACCCCCATACCATCACAGATTCTGGCTTTTGAACTTTGCGTCGATAACAGTCTGGATGGTTCGCTTCCCCTTTGGTCCGGATGACACGATGTCGAATACTTCCAAAAACAATTTGAAATGTGGACTCGTCAGACCACAGAACACTTTTCCACTTTGCATGAGTCCATCTTAGATGATCTCGGGCCCAGAGAAGCCGGCGGCGTTTCTGGGTGTTGTTGATAAATGGCTTTCGCTTTGCATAGTAGAGCTTTAACTTGCACTTACAGATGTAGCGACCAACTGTATTTAGTGACAGTGGTTTTCTGAAGTGTTCCTGAGCCCATGTGGTGATATCCTTTAGAGATTGATGTCGGTTTTTGATACAGTGCCGTCTGAGGGATCGAATGTTGGTTTTCGGCCATGCGGCTTACGTGGAGTGATTTCTCCAGATTCTCTGAACCTTTTGATGATATTATGGACCGTAGATGTTGAAATCCCTAAAATTTCTTGCAATTGCACTTTGAGAAACGTTGTTCTTAAACTGTTTGACTATTTGCTCACGCAGTTGTGGACAAAGGGGTGTACCTCGCCCCATCCTTTCTTGTGAATGACTGAGCATTTTTTGGGAAGCTGTTTTTATACCCAATCATGGCACCCACCTGTTCCCAATTAGCCTGCACACCTGTGGGATGTTCCAAATAAGTGTTTGATGAGCATTCCTCAACTTTATCAGTATTTATTGCCACCTTTCCCAACTTCTTTGTCACGTGTTGCTGGCATCAAATTGTAAAGATAATGATTATTTGCAAAAAAAAAAAATGTTTATCAGTTTGAACATCAAATATGTTGTCTTTGTAGCATATTCAACTGAATATGGGTTGAAAAGGATTTGCAAATCATTGTATTCTGTTTATATTTACAACTAACACAATTTCCCAACTCATATGGAAACGGGGTTTGTAGATGGCAGTGTTAACTTCTGTATTCATATTTTGCTTATATTAGCTTATATTCACACAACGTTAACCAAAATATTGATGAAGATTGGCAGAGACAAAGGGCCTGGTCTACTAAAATCCAAATAACATGTATGTGGAAGTTGCGTCCTCGCAGTCCAACTGTCAGACACGGCACAGGATCCAAGCGTGCAGGTTTTAACAGGGTTTTAATGATGATATGTTTCTAACAAAAGTTTTTTCTCGCAGAACGTGACTTTTCAGTCACGTCCGTATCCTCTCTCTCCTCCTGCTCCCCGCCACTTACTGTTAAAGACAACATATGATTAGATTAACACGTACCACCTGTGAAATCTAATCACCTGCCAGCTGTGTCTCGCCGTCAGCACTGCCACGCTGATGGTGCTCTGTCCTCAGCACCATGGACAGAGGCGGTGACCTTTGCTCCTGCAGACAGCGCTGGCCACATCTCCCTCCACAACGTACTAAATAGCGTGTGCAAACTAGGCCTAGACTATCAAATAATGTGCACGGTTAATGAGTGTGCTGTAGGTCAGTGGTCCCCAACCACCGGGCCGCGGACCGGTTGATTGGTACCGCGCCGCACAAGAAATAAAACCATTAAAAAAAAATAAAAAAATTATTAAATCAACATAAAAAACACAATATATACATTATATATCATCCGTAAGCACACTTGATTGTATTTCTTTATGAAAAAAATAAATAAATAAATAAAAACTTCTGTTAAAAAGTAATAATCACTTATTCTTCTGTTGTTTGGATACTCTACATTAGTTTTGGATGATACCACACATTTAGGTATCGATCCGATACCAAGTAGTTACAGGATCATACATTGGTCATATTCAATGTCCTCATGTGTCCAGGGACGTATTTACTCAGTTTATAAACGTAATATCAATTTTTAAGAAAGGATAAAAGATTTTGTGACAATAAAAAAAATTGATGTAATCGTAGTAGTATCGATTAGATACGCTTTTGTACTAGGTATCAAAATCATCCACCTATGGCATTTGTTTACATTCAGGCACACAAGCTTTTGTTAGAGGTTACGCCGGCGAGCTATTGTATCCTCCTATGGTGTGTAGTGAAGCACGTTTAGCTATTCCTTGTCCTGCAGTGATAATGATACTTGTAAGAAATGCACTTTATTTGTCGCCATGGAGACAAGGATTAGTGATTTAGAAGTAGCTAAAACACTGCCGACTGTGGATGGATTCGAGCATATCACTGCGAGTCTGCGCCATACTGAAGCAAGCCAAGCCCATTAAACAATTTTTTCCAAACAGCGGACATTTATCCATGAAAATATGGACAAGCTGCTCAAGTTAGAGAACATAGAAGTCGGCTCTCCAAGGTAAACTATCATTACAAGTTATTACGTGACTTTATAAAACTACTCTAGTTCTTTATTTGTATTTAATTGTTTTCTACCGCTCCACCTGGCTGTTATCTCCCGAGCCTTATTCAGACTTTATCAGCAAGTTCTCCGAGTATGTTGCTGACCTGGTGACTCATGCAGATAATAAAGTTATTATGGGCGATTTTAATATTCACATGAATACCCTGTTAGAGCCTTTTTGAGTGTGGCGCGCCAGGTTATAATCGAAAGTCGTGGCCTTACACAAATAATACATGAACGTAGGCATTGCAACGATAACACGATACATGTAGTCCTAGTCTGGGCCCAGCAGGCACAAGACATTAAAACAACGTTGGGTTCTGACGTTGACCATTGAAATTTAGTCATTTCCCTAACAGTATTGTACAACACAAATACAACATTGATGTATTCAATGGCAGGTTGTGTTGCTGATTTGACAAATTAAATTACAAACGCGACAATGGGAAAGTCAAAGGAACTAATCATGGACTTGAACAAGTCAGGAAAGTCACTTGGAGCCATTTCAAAGCAGCTTAAGGTCCCGAGAGCAACTGTGCAGACAATTGTTGGTAAGTCTAACGTGCATGGCACAGTTTTGTCACTGCCACGATCAGGAAGAAAACGCAAGCAATCACAGCCTAAAGATTATGTTCTTTACAAGTGTATGTAAACTTTTGACCACAACTGTATATATATATATATATATATATATATATATATATATATATATATATATATATATATATATATATATATATGTATGTGTGGGAAAAAAATCACAAGACTATTTCATCTCTACAGGCCTGTTTCATGAGGGGGGGTACCCTCAATCATCATCTCCTGATGATTGAGGGTACCCCCCCTCATGAAACAGGCCTGTAGAGATGAAATAGTCTTGTGATTTTTTTCCCACACATACATATATTGCGCTCTACTACGGTATCGAGCACTATTTTTTGGATAACCTTATTAAGACATATATATATATATATATATATATATATATATATATATATATATACATGTATATATATATATATATATATACAGTACATATATTTATTAAGTGTCACACACATATATATATATATATATATATATATATATATATATATATATATATATATATATATATATATATATATATATATATACAGAGGTGGGTAGTAACGCGCTACATTTACTCCGTTACATCTACTTGAGTAACTTTTGGGATAAATTGTACTTCGAAGAGTAGTTTTAATGCAACATACTTTTACTTTTACTTAAGTATATTTATAGAGAAGGAACGCTACTTTTACTCCGCTACTTTTATCTACATT
>NC_084549.2:7320000-7422500 GCF_033978685.3 Nerophis lumbriciformis
TTCCGATCATTGTTATAATACTGCCAACATTTTAAAGTTTTCCTATAAAATGGTGACTTTTGTCGTGTAAAACGACAACTCTTTTCATAAAGTTGCCAACATTTTAAGCTTTTCTTGTAAAATTGTGAATTTTTTTTTGTAAATTATGACTTTTGTCATAATTTTGCCAAGTAAAAATCCAATCATTATTATAATACTGCCAACATTTTAAAGTTTTCCTTTAAAATTGTGACTTTTGTCATAATTTTGCCAAGTAAAATTCCGATCATTGTTATAATACTGCCAACATTTTAAAGTTTTCCTTTAAAATTGTGACTTTTGTCATAATTTTGCCAAGTAAAATTCCGATCATTGTTATAATACTGCCAACATTTTACAGTTTTCCTTTAAAATTGTGACTTTTGTCATAATTTTGCCAAGTAAAATTCCGATCATTGTTATAATACTGCCAACATTTTAAAGTTTTCCTTTAAAATTGTGACTTTTGTCATAATTTTGCCAAGTAAAATTCCGATCATTATTATAATACTGCCAACATTTTAAAGTTTTCCTTTAAAATTGTGACTTTTGTCATAATTTTGCCAAGTAAAATTCCGATCATTGTTATAATACTGCCAACATTTTAAAGTTTTCCTATAAAATGGTGACTTTTGTCGTGTAAAACGACGACTCTTTTCATAAAGTTGCCAACATTTTAAGCTTTTCTTGTAAAATTGAGAATTTTTTTTAGTAAATTATAACTTTTGTCATAATTTTGCCAAGTAAAATTCCGATCATTATTATAATACTGCCAACATTTTAAAGTTTTCCTTTAAAATTTTGACTTTTGTCATAATTTTGCCAAGTAAAATTCCGATCATTGTTATAATACTGCCAACATTTTAAAGTTTTCCTATAAAATGGTGACTTTTGTCGAGTAAAACGACGACTCTTTTCATAAAGTTGCCAACATTTTAAGCTTTTCTTGTAAAATTGTGAAATTTCTTTAGTAAATTATGACTTTTGTCATAATTTTGCCAAGTAAAATTCCGATCATTATTATAATACTGCCAACATTTTAAGGTTTTCCTTTAAAATTGTGACTTTTGTCATAATTTGGCCTAGTAAAATTCCGATCATTGTTATAATACTGCCAACATTTTAAAGTTTTCCTATAAAATTGTGACTTTTGTCGTGTAAAACGACGACTCTTTTCATAAAGTTGCCAACATTTTAAGCTTTTCTTGTAAAATTGTGAATTTTTTTTAGTAAATTATGACTTTTGTCATAATTTTGCCAAGTAAAATTCCGATCATTATTATAATACTGCCAACATTTTAAAGTTTTCCTTTAAAATTGTGACTTTTGTCATAATTTTGCCAAGTAAAATTCCGATCATTGTTATAATACTGCCAACATTTTAAAGTTTTCCTATAAAATGGTGACTTTTGTCGTGTAAAACGACGACTCTTTTCATAAAGTTGCCAACATTTTAAGCTTTTCTTGTAAAATTGTGAATTTTTTTTAGTAAATTATGACTTTTGTCATAATTTTGCCAAGTAAAATTCCGATCATTATTATAATACTGCCAACATTTTAAAGTTTTCCTTTAAAATTGTGACTTTTGTCATAATTTTGCCAAGTAAAATTCCGATCATTGTTATAATACTGCCAACATTTTAAGGTTTTCCTATAAAATGGTGACTTTTGTCGTGTAAAACGACAACTCTTTTCATAAAGTTGCCAACATTTTAAGCTTTTCTTGTAAAATTGTGAATTTTTTTTAGTAAATTATGACTTTTGTCATAATTTTGCCAAGTAAAATTCCGATCATTATTATAATACTGCCAACATTTTAAAGTTTTCCTTTAAAATTGTGACTTTTGTCATAATTTTGCCAAGTAAAATTCCGATCATTATTATAATACTGCCAACATTTTAAAGTTTTCCTTTAAAATTGTGACTTTTGTCATAATTTTGCCAAGTAAAATTCCGATCATTATTATAATACTGCCAACATTTTAAAGTTTTCCTTTAAAATTGTGACTTTTGTCATAATTTTGCCAAGTAAAATTCCGATCATTATTATAATACTGCCAACATTTTAAAGTTTTCCTTTAAAATTGTGACTTTTGTCATAATTTTGCCAAGTAAAATTCCGATCATTATTATAATACTGCCAACATTTTAAAGTTTTCCTTTAAAATTGTGTCTTTTGTCATAATTTTGCCAAGTAAAATTCCGATCATTATTATAATACTGCCAACATTTTAAAGTTTTCCTTTAAAATTGTGACTTTTGTCATAATTTTGCCAAGTAAAATTCCGATCATTGTTATAATACTGCCAACATTTTAAAGTTTTCCTATAAAATGGTGACTTTTGTCGTGTAAAACGACGACTCTTTTCATAAAGTTGCCAACATTTTAAGCTTTTCTTGTAAAATTGTGAAATTTTTTTAGTAAATTATGACTTTTGTCATAATTTTGCCAAGTAAAATTCCGATCATTATTATAATACTGCCAACATTTTAAAGTTTTCCTTTAAAATTTTGACTTTTGTCATAATTTTGCCAAGTAAAATTCCGATCATTGTTATAATACTGCCAACATTTTAAAGTTTTCCTATAAAATGGTGACTTTTGTCGAGTAAAACGACGACTCTTTTCATAAAGTTGCCAACATTTTAAGCTTTTCTTGTAAAATTGTGAAATTTCTTTAGTAAATTATGACTTTTGTCATAATTTTGCCAAGTAAAATTCCGATCATTATTATAATACTGCCAACATTTTAAGGTTTTCCTTTAAAATTGTGACTTTTGTCATAATTTGGCCTAGTAAAATTCCGATCATTGTTATAATACTGCCAACATTTTAAAGTTTTCCTATAAAATTGTGACTTTTGTCGTGTAAAACGACGACTCTTTTCATAAAGTTGCCAACATTTTAAGCTTTTCTTGTAAAATTGTGAATTTTTTTTAGTAAATTATGACTTTTGTCATAATTTTGCCAAGTAAAATTCCGATCATTATTATAATACTGCCAACATTTTAAAGTTTTCCTTTAAAATTGTGACTTTTGTCATAATTTTGCCAAGTAAAATTCCGATCATTGTTATAATACTGCCAACATTTTAAAGTTTTCCTATAAAATGGTGACTTTTGTCGTGTAAAACGACGACTCTTTTCATAAAGTTGCCAACATTTTAAGCTTTTCTTGTAAAATTGTGAATTTTTTTTAGTAAATTATGACTTTTGTCATAATTTTGCCAAGTAAAATTCCGATCATTATTATAATACTGCCAACATTTTAAAGTTTTCCTTTAAAATTGTGACTTTTGTCATAATTTTGCCAAGTAAAATTCCGATCATTGTTATAATACTGCCAACATTTTAAAGTTTTCCTATAAAATGGTGACTTTTGTCGTGTAAAACGACAACTCTTTTCATAAAGTTGCCAACATTTTAAGCTTTTCTTGTAAAATTGTGAATTTTTTTTAGTAAATTATGACTTTTGTCATAATTTTGCCAAGTAAAATTCCGATCATTATTATAATACTGCCAACATTTTAAAGTTTTCCTTTAAAATTGTGACTTTTGTCATAATTTTGCCAAGTAAAATTCCGATCATTATTATAATACTGCCAACATTTTAAAGTTTTCCTTTAAAATTGTGACTTTTGTCATAATTTTGCCAAGTAAAATTCCGATCATTATTATAATACTGCCAACATTTTAAAGTTTTCCTTTAAAATTGTGACTTTTGTCATAATTTTGCCAAGTAAAATTCCGATCATTATTATAATACTGCCAACATTTTAAAGTTTTCCTTTAAAATTGTGACTTTTGTCATAATTTTGCCAAGTAAAATTCCGATCATTGTTATAATACTGCCAACATTTTAAAGTTTTCCTATAAAATTGTGACTTTTGTCATAATTTTGCCAAGTAAAATTCCGATCATTATTATAATACTGCCAACATTTTAAAGTTTTCCTTTAAAATTGTGACTTTTGTCATAATTTTGCCAAGTAAAATTCCGATCATTGTTATAATACTGCCAACATTTTAAAGTTTTCCTATAAAATGGTGACTTTTGTCGTGTAAAACGACGACTCTTTTCATAAAGTTGCCAACATTTTAAGCTTTTCTTGTAAAATTGTGAATTTTTTTTAGTAAATTATGACTTTTGTCATAATTTTGCCAAGTAAAATTCCGATCATTATTATAATACTGCCAACATTTTAAAGTTTTCCTTTAAAATTGTGACTTTTGTCATAATTTTGCCAAGTAAAATTCCGATCATTGTTATAATACTGCCAACATTTTAAAGTTTTCCTATAAAATGGTGACTTTTGTCGTGTAAAACGACAACTCTTTTCATAAAGTTGCCAACATTTTAAGCTTTTCTTGTAAAATTGTGAATTTTTTTTAGTAAATTATGACTTTTGTCATAATTTTGCCAAGTAAAATTCCGATCATTATTATAATACTGCCAACATTTTAAAGTTTTCCTTTAAAATTGTGACTTTTGTCATAATTTTGCCAAGTAAAATTCCGATCATTATTATAATACTGCCAACATTTTAAAGTTTTCCTTTAAAATTGTGACTTTTGTCATAATTTTGCCAAGTAAAATTCCGATCATTATTATAATACTGCCAACATTTTAAAGTTTTCCTTTAAAATTGTGACTTTTGTCATAATTTTGCCAAGTAAAATTCCGATCATTATTATAATACTGCCAACATTTTAAAGTTTTCCTTTAAAATTGTGTCTTTTGTCATAATTTTGCCAAGTAAAATTCCGATCATTATTATAATACTGCCAACATTTTAAAGTTTTCCTTTAAAATTGTGACTTTTGTCATAATTTTGCCAAGTAAAATTCCGATCATTGTTATAATACTGCCAACATTTTAAAGTTTTCCTATAAAATGGTGACTTTTGTCGTGTAAAACGACGACTCTTTTCATAAAGTTGCCAACATTTTAAGCTTTTCTTGTAAAATTGTGAAATTTTTTTAGTAAATTATGACTTTTGTCATAATTTTGCCAAGTAAAATTCCGATCATTATTATAATACTGCCAACATTTTAAAGTTTTCCTTTAAAATTTTGACTTTTGTCATAATTTTGCCAAGTAAAATTCCGATCATTGTTATAATACTGCCAACATTTTAAAGTTTTCCTATAAAATGGTGACTTTTGTCGTGTAAAACGACAACTCTTTTCATAAAGTTGCCAACATTTTAAGCTTTTCTTGTAAAATTGTGAATTTTTTTTAGTAAATTATGACTTTTGTCATAATTTTGCCAAGTAAAATTCCGATCATTATTATAATACTGCCAACATTTTAAAGTTTTCCTTTAAAATTGTGACTTTTGTCATAATTTTGCCAAGTAAAATTCCGATCATTATTATAATACTGCCAACATTTTAAAGTTTTCCTTTAAAATTGTGACTTTTGTCATAATTTTGCCAAGTAAAATTCCGATCATTATTATAATACTGCCAACATTTTAAAGTTTTCCTTTAAAATTGTGACTTTTGTCATAATTTTGCCAAGTAAAATTCCGATCATTATTATAATACTGCCAACATTTTAAAGTTTTCCTTTAAAATTGTGACTTTTGTCATAATTTTGCCAAGTAAAATTCCGATCATTGTTATAATACTGCCAACATTTTAAAGTTTTCCTATAAAATTGTGACTTTTGTCATAATTTTGCCAAGTAAAATTCCGATCATTATTATAATACTGCCAACATTTTAAAGTTTTCCTTTAAAATTGTGACTTTTGTCATAATTTTGCCAAGTAAAATTCCGATCATTATTATAATACTGCCAACATTTTAAAGTTTTCCTTTAAAATTGTGTCTTTTGTCATAATTTTGCCAAGTAAAATTCCGATCATTATTATAATACTGCCAACATTTTAAAGTTTTCCTTTAAAATTGTGACTTTTGTCATAATTTTGCCAAGTAAAATTCCGATCATTGTTATAATACTGCCAACATTTTAAAGTTTTCCTATAAAATGGTGACTTTTGTCGTGTAAAACGACGACTCTTTTCATAAAGTTGCCAACATTTTAAGCTTTTCTTGTAAAATTGTGAAATTTTTTTAGTAAATTATGACTTTTGTCATAATTTTGCCAAGTAAAATTCCGATCATTATTATAATACTGCCAACATTTTAAAGTTTTCCTTTAAAATTTTGACTTTTGTCATAATTTTGCCAAGTAAAATTCCGATCATTGTTATAATACTGCCAACATTTTAAAGTTTTCCTATAAAATGGTGACTTTTGTCGAGTAAAACGACGACTCTTTTCATAAAGTTGCCAACATTTTAAGCTTTTCTTGTAAAATTGTGAAATTTCTTTAGTAAATTATGACTTTTGTCATAATTTTGCCAAGTAAAATTCCGATCATTATTATAATACTGCCAACATTTTAAGGTTTTCCTTTAAAATTGTGACTTTTGTCATAATTTGGCCTAGTAAAATTCCGATCATTGTTATAATACTGCCAACATTTTAAAGTTTTCCTATAAAATTGTGACTTTTGTCGTGTAAAACGACGACTCTTTTCATAAAGTTGCCAACATTTTAAGCTTTTCTTGTAAAATTGTGAATTTTTTTTAGTAAATTATGACTTTTGTCATAATTTTGCCAAGTAAAATTCCGATCATTATTATAATACTGCCAACATTTTAAAGTTTTCCTTTAAAATTGTGACTTTTGTCATAATTTTGCCAAGTAAAATTCCGATCATTGTTATAATACTGCCAACATTTTAAAGTTTTCCTATAAAATGGTGACTTTTGTCGTGTAAAACGACGACTCTTTTCATAAAGTTGCCAACATTTTAAGCTTTTCTTGTAAAATTGTGAATTTTTTTTAGTAAATTATGACTTTTGTCATAATTTTGCCAAGTAAAATTCCGATCATTATTATAATACTGCCAACATTTTAAAGTTTTCCTTTAAAATTGTGACTTTTGTCATAATTTTGCCAAGTAAAATTCCGATCATTGTTATAATACTGCCAACATTTTAAAGTTTTCCTATAAAATGGTGACTTTTGTCGTGTAAAACGACAACTCTTTTCATAAAGTTGCCAACATTTTAAGCTTTTCTTGTAAAATTGTGAATTTTTTTTAGTAAATTATGACTTTTGTCATAATTTTGCCAAGTAAAATTCCGATCATTATTATAATACTGCCAACATTTTAAAGTTTTCCTTTAAAATTGTGACTTTTGTCATAATTTTGCCAAGTAAAATTCCGATCATTATTATAATACTGCCAACATTTTAAAGTTTTCCTTTAAAATTGTGACTTTTGTCATAATTTTGCCAAGTAAAATTCCGATCATTATTATAATACTGCCAACATTTTAAAGTTTTCCTTTAAAATTGTGACTTTTGTCATAATTTTGCCAAGTAAAATTCCGATCATTATTATAATACTGCCAACATTTTAAAGTTTTCCTTTAAAATTGTGACTTTTGTCATAATTTTGCCAAGTAAAATTCCGATCATTGTTATAATACTGCCAACATTTTAAAGTTTTCCTATAAAATTGTGACTTTTGTCATAATTTTGCCAAGTAAAATTCCGATCATTATTATAATACTGCCAACATTTTAAAGTTTTCCTTTAAAATTGTGACTTTTGTCATAATTTTGCCAAGTAAAATTCCGATCATTATTATAATACTGCCAACATTTTAAAGTTTTCCTTTAAAATTGTGTCTTTTGTCATAATTTTGCCAAGTAAAATTCCGATCATTATTATAATACTGCCAACATTTTAAAGTTTTCCTTTAAAATTGTGACTTTTGTCATAATTTTGCCAAGTAAAATTCCGATCATTGTTATAATACTGCCAACATTTTAAAGTTTTCCTATAAAATGGTGACTTTTGTCATAATTTTGCCAAGTAAAATTCCGATCATTATTATAATACTGCCAACATTTTAAAGTTTTCCTTTAAAATTGTGACTTTTGTCATAATTTTGCCAAGTAAAATTCCGATCATTATTATAATACTGCCAACATTTTAAAGTTTTCCTATAAAATGGTGACTTTTTTGTCGTGTAAAACAACGACTCTTTTCATGAAGTTGCCAACATTTTAAGCTTTTCTTGTAAAATTGTGAATTTTTTTTAGTAAATTATGACTTTTGTCATAATTTTGCCAAGTAAAATTCCGATCATTGTTATAATACTGCCAACATTTTAAAGTTTTCCTTTAAAATTGTGACTTTTGTCATAATTTTGCCAAGTAAAATTCCGATCATTGTTATAATACTGCCAACATTTTAAAGTTTTCCTATAAAATGGTGACTTTTGTCGTGTAAAACGACGACTCTTTTCATAAAGTTGCCAACATTTTAAGCTTTTCTTGTAAAATTGTGAATTTTTTTTAGTAAATTATGACTTTTGTCATAATTTTGCCAAGTAAAATTCCGATCATTATTATAATACTGCCAACATTTTAAAGTTTTCCTTTAAAATTGTGACTTTTGTCATAATGTTGCCAAGTAAAATTCCGATCATTGTTATAATACTGCCAACATTTTAAAGTTTTCCTTTAAAATTGTGACTTTTGTCGTGTAAAACGACGACTCTTTTCATAAAGTTGCCAACATTTTAAGCTTTTCTTGTAAAATTGCGACTGTTTTTGAGTAAAAGTCCAACTTTTATCATAATGTTGCACAAATGTTCAGTTTCTCTTGTAACATTTTGACTTGTGTTGAGTAAAATGACGACTTTTTTTATAATACTGCCAAAATTCCAAGTTTTTCTTGTGAAATTGTGACCCTTTTCCTGTGAAATTACAATTCAAGGTTTTTTATATTTGCATAGTAAGTATAAATTAATAATGTTGTAAATACAAATCTTTATATATCTAGAAAGGGTGGTCCTAACGAGGGAGGCATTTTTCTCACGTCTCAAGAAGGTAAGAAATACAAGAATGCATGTGTGTGTGTGTGTGTGTGTGTGTGTGTGTGTTCTTGTATTTCTCCCATTCTTGGGACATCAACAAGGAAAAGTACCGTCCATATGAGGACCGAAATCATGGTCCCAATACGGAAAACCATTGCTATCTATTAGAGAGCCAAATACTAGAGTCCGTGAACATTGCTCCAAAGTCAGGATTTTTTTTGTTGATTTAATGTGCATACAAAAGTAAACACTGACAGGTGCAAAGGCAGCGATATATGATAAAACGAGACGGCAGCTAAAGAAGGACTTCCCTATTCATCCCCGAAAAAAACGGATTGGGGTAATATTTCTGTTTCTGTAATATTGCAATATTTTCTCGTAAAAGTATTACTTTTTTATGTAAAATTATTACTTTTTAATGCAAAATGGTGACATTTGTCGTATACAATGCTGACTCTTATCACAATACTGCCAATTTTGTTGTTGTTCTTGTAAAACTGTGACATTTTTTTAGTAAATTATGACTTTTATCATAATTTTGCCAAGTCAAAATCCCAAATAACAAGTGTGTGTACAAATTTGAAGTGCTCCCCCTCTGGTCAACATATGTAATAACAAGTGTGTGTAAGAAATTGAAATGCGCCCCCTTTGGCCAAAATAAATTACAAGTAAATAAATAAATATGTATACAGAGACATACTGTAATAACTTGAAGGAAACAATGAAGATTAAAAAACAATTACAAACAAAAAAAAAAATCACACAAAAAACAAATAACTAAAAGCAGTCTTTTTCTCACAATGTGTCGACTTTTTTTTTTAAACAATTAGGAATAATTTATTGTATTCTTTCTGTTTCTGTAATATTGCAATATTTTCTCGTAAAAGTATTACTTTTTTATGTAGAATTATGACTTTTTAATGCAAAATGGTGACATTTGTCATATACAATTCTGACTCTTATCACAATACTGCCAATTTTGTTGTTGTTCTTGTAAAATTGTGAATTTTTTTTAGTAAATTATGACTTTTGTCATAATTTTGCCAAGTAAAATTCCGATCATTATTATAATACTGCCAACATTTTAAAGTTTTCCTTTAAAATTGTGACTTTTGTCATAATTTTGCCAAGTAAAATTCCGATCATTGTTATAATACTGCCAACATTTTAAAGTTTTCCTTTAAAATAGTGACTTTTGTCGTGTAAAACGACGACTCTTTTCATAAAGTTGCCAACATTTTAAGCTTTTCTTGTAAAATTGTGAATTTTTTTTAGTAAATTATGACTTTTGTCATAATTTTGCCAAGTAAAATTCCGATCATTATTATAATACTGCCAACATTTTAAAGTTTTCCTTTAAAATTGTGACTTTTGTCATAATTTTGCCAAGTAAAATTCCGATCATTGTTATAATACTGCCAACATTTTAAAGTTTTCCTATAAAATGGTGACTTTTGTCGTGTAAAACGACAACTCTTTTCATAAAGTTGCCAACATTTTAAGCTTTTCTTGTAAAATTGTGAATTTTTTTTAGTAAATTATGACTTTTGTCATAATTTTGCCAAGTAAAATTCCGATCATTATTATAATACTGCCAACATTTTAAAGTTTTCCTTTAAAATTGTGACTTTTGTCATAATTTTGCCAAGTAAAATTCCGATCATTATTATAATACTGCCAACATTTTAAAGTTTTCCTTTAAAATTGTGACTTTTGTCATAATTTTGCCAAGTAAAATTCCGATCATTATTATAATACTGCCAACATTTTAAAGTTTTCCTTTAAAATTGTGACTTTTGTCATAATTTTGCCAAGTAAAATTCCGATCATTATTATAATACTGCCAACATTTTAAAGTTTTCCTTTAAAATTGTGACTTTTGTCATAATTTTGCCAAGTAAAATTCCGATCATTGTTATAATACTGCCAACATTTTAAAGTTTTCCTATAAAATTGTGACTTTTGTCATAATTTTGCCAAGTAAAATTCCGATCATTATTATAATACTGCCAACATTTTAAAGTTTTCCTTTAAAATTGTGACTTTTGTCATAATTTTGCCAAGTAAAATTCCGATCATTATTATAATACTGCCAACATTTTAAAGTTTTCCTTTAAAATTGTGTCTTTTGTCATAATTTTGCCAAGTAAAATTCCGATCATTATTATAATACTGCCAACATTTTAAAGTTTTCCTTTAAAATTGTGACTTTTGTCATAATTTTGCCAAGTAAAATTCCGATCATTGTTATAATACTGCCAACATTTTAAAGTTTTCCTATAAAATGGTGACTTTTGTCATAATTTTGCCAAGTAAAATTCCGATCATTATTATAATACTGCCAACATTTTAAAGTTTTCCTTTAAAATTGTGACTTTTGTCATAATTTTGCCAAGTAAAATTCCGATCATTATTATAATACTGCCAACATTTTAAAGTTTTCCTATAAAATGGTGACTTTTTTGTCGTGTAAAACAACGACTCTTTTCATGAAGTTGCCAACATTTTAAGCTTTTCTTGTAAAATTGTGAATTTTTTTTAGTAAATTATGACTTTTGTCATAATTTTGCCAAGTAAAATTCCGATCATTGTTATAATACTGCCAACATTTTAAAGTTTTCCTTTAAAATTGTGACTTTTGTCATAATTTTGCCAAGTAAAATTCCGATCATTGTTATAATACTGCCAACATTTTAAAGTTTTCCTATAAAATGGTGACTTTTGTCGTGTAAAACGACGACTCTTTTCATAAAGTTGCCAACATTTTAAGCTTTTCTTGTAAAATTGTGAATTTTTTTTAGTAAATTATGACTTTTGTCATAATTTTGCCAAGTAAAATTCCGATCATTATTATAATACTGCCAACATTTTAAAGTTTTCCTTTAAAATTGTGACTTTTGTCATAATGTTGCCAAGTAAAATTCCGATCATTGTTATAATACTGCCAACATTTTAAAGTTTTCCTTTAAAATTGTGACTTTTGTCGTGTAAAACGACGACTCTTTTCATAAAGTTGCCAACATTTTAAGCTTTTCTTGTAAAATTGCGACTGTTTTTGAGTAAAAGTCCAACTTTTATCATAATGTTGCACAAATGTTCAGTTTCTCTTGTAACATTTTGACTTGTGTTGAGTAAAATGACGACTTTTTTTATAATACTGCCAAAATTCCAAGTTTTTCTTGTGAAATTGTGACCCTTTTCCTGTGAAATTACAATTCAAGGTTTTTTATATTTGCATAGTAAGTATAAATTAATAATGTTGTAAATACAAATCTTTATATATCTAGAAAGGGTGGTCCTAACGAGGGAGGCATTTTTCTCACGTCTCAAGAAGGTAAGAAATACAAGAATGCATGTGTGTGTGTGTGTGTGTGTGTTCTTGTATTTCTCCCATTCTTGGGACATCAACAAGGAAAAGTACCGTCCATATGAGGACCGAAATCATGGTCCCAATACGGAAAACCATTGCTATCTATTAGAGAGCCAAATACTAGAGTCCGTGAACATTGCTCCAAAGTCAGGATTTTTTTTGTTGATTTAATGTGCATACAAAAGTAAACACTGACAGGTGCAAAGGCAGCGATATATGATAAAACGAGACGGCAGCTAAAGAAGGACTTCCCTATTCATCCCCGAAAAAAACGGATTGGGGTAATATTTCTGTTTCTGTAATATTGCAATATTTTCTCGTAAAAGTATTACTTTTTTATGTAAAATTATTACTTTTTAATGCAAAATGGTGACATTTGTCGTATACAATGCTGACTCTTATCACAATACTGCCAATTTTGTTGTTGTTCTTGTAAAACTGTGACATTTTTTTAGTAAATTATGACTTTTATCATAATTTTGCCAAGTCAAAATCCCAAATAACAAGTGTGTGTACAAATTTGAAGTGCTCCCCCTCTGGTCAACATATGTAATAACAAGTGTGTGTAAGAAATTGAAATGCGCCCCCTTTGGCCAAAATAAATTACAAGTAAATAAATAAATATGTATACAGAGACATACTGTAATAACTTGAAGGAAACAATGAAGATTAAAAAACAATTACAAACAAAAAAAAAAATCACACAAAAAACAAATAACTAAAAGCAGTCTTTTTCTCACAATGTGTCGACTTTTTTTTTTAAACAATTAGGAATAATTTATTGTATTCTTTCTGTTTCTGTAATATTGCAATATTTTCTCGTAAAAGTATTACTTTTTTATGTAGAATTATGACTTTTTAATGCAAAATGGTGACATTTGTCATATACAATTCTGACTCTTATCACAATACTGCCAATTTTGTTGTTGTTCTTGTAAAATTGTGAATTTTTTTTAGTAAATTATGACTTTTGTCATAATTTTGCCAAGTAAAATTCCGATCATTATTATAATACTGCCAACATTTTAAAGTTTTCCTTTAAAATTGTGACTTTTGTCATAATTTTGCCAAGTAAAATTCCGATCATTGTTATAATACTGCCAACATTTTAAAGTTTTCCTATAAAATGGTGACTTTTGTCGTGTAAAACGACGACTCTTTTCATGAAGTTGCCAACATTTTAAGCTTTTCTTGTAGAATTGTGAAATTTTTTTAGTAAATTATGACTTTTGTCATAATTTTGCCAAGTAAAATTCCGATCATTATTATAATACTGCCAACATTTTAAAGTTTTCCTTTAAAATTGTGACTTTTGTCATAATTTTGCCAAGTAAAATTCCGATCATTGTTATAATACTGCCAACATTTTAAAGTTTTCCTATAAAATGGTGACTTTTGTCGTGTAAAACGACGACTCTTTTCATAAAGTTGCCAACATTTTAAGCTTTTCTTGTAAAATTGAGAATTTTTTTTAGTAAATTATGACTTTTGTCATAATTTTGCCAAGTAAAATTCCAATCATTATTATAATACTGCCAACATTTTAAAGTTTTCCTTTAAAATTGTGACTTTTGTCATAATGTTGCCAAGTAAAATTCCGATCATTGTTATAATACTGCCAACATTTTAAAGTTTTCCTATAAAATGGTGACTTTTGTCGTGTAAAACGACGACTCTTTTCATAAAGTTGCCAACATTTTAAGCTTTTCTTGTAAAATTGTGAATTTTTTTTAGTAAATTATGACTTTTGTCATAATTTTGCCAAGTAAAATTCCGATCATTATTATAATACTGCCAACATTTTAATGTTTTCCTTTAAAATTGTGACTTTTGTCATAATTTTGCCAAGTAAAATTCCGATCATTGTTATAATACTGCCAACATTTTAAAGTTTTCCTATAAAATGGTGACTTTTGTCGTGTAAAACGACGACTCTTTTCATAAAGTTGCCAACATTTTAAGCTTTTCTTGTAAAATTGTGAATTTTTTTTAGTAAATTATGACTTTTGTCATAATTTTGCCAAGTAAAATTCCGATCATTATTATAATACTGCCAACATTTTAAAGTTTTCCTTTAAAATTGTGACTTTTGTCATAATTTTGCCAAGTAAAATTCCGATCATTGTTATAATACTGCCAACATTTTACAGTTTTCCTTTAAAATTGTGACTTTTGTCATAATTTTGCCAAGTAAAATTCCGATCATTGTTATAATACTGCCAACATTTTACAGTTTTCCTTTAAAATTGTGACTTTTGTCATAATTTTGCCAAGTAAAATTCCGATCATTGTTATAATACTGCCAACATTTTAAAGTTTTCCTTTAAAATTGTGACTTTTGTCATAATTTTGCCAAGTAAAATTCCGATCATTATTATAATACTGCCAACATTTTAAAGTTTTCCTTTAAAATTGTGACTTTTGTCATAATTTTGCCAAGTAAAATTCCGATCATTGTTATAATACTGCCAACATTTTAAAGTTTTCCTATAAAATGGTGACTTTTGTCGTGTAAAACGACGACTCTTTTCATAAAGTTGCCAACATTTTAAGCTTTTCTTGTAAAATTGAGAATTTTTTTTAGTAAATTATGACTTTTGTCATAATTTTGCCAAGTAAAATTCCGATCATTATTATAACACTGCCAACATTTTAAAGTTTTCCTTTAAAATTGTGACTTTTGTCATAATTTTGCCAAGTAAAATTCCGATCATTGTTATAATACTGCCAACATTTTAAAGTTTTCCTTTAAAATTGTGACTTTTGTCATAATTTTGCCAAGTAAAATTCCGATCATTGTTATAATACTGCCAACATTTTAAAGTTTTCCTATAAAATGGTGACTTTTGTCGTGTAAAACGACGACTCTTTTCATAAAGTTGCCAACATTTTAAGCTTTTCTTGTAAAATTGAGAATTTTTTTTAGTAAATTATGACTTTTGTCATAATTTTGCCAAGTAAAATTCCGATCATTATTATAACACTGCCAACATTTTAAAGTTTTCCTTTAAAATTGTGACTTTTGTCATAATTTTGCCAAGTAAAATTCCGATCATTGTTATAATACTGCCAACATTTTAAAGTTTTCCTATAAAATGGTGACTTTTGTCGTGTAAAACGACGACTCTTTTCATAAAGTTGCCAACATTTTAAGCTTTTCTTGTAAAATTGTGAATTTTTTTTAGTAAATTATGACTTTTGTCATAATTTTGCAAAATAAAATTCCGATCATTATTATAATACTGCCAACATTTTAAGGTTTTCCTTTAAAATTGTGACTTTTGTCATAATTTTGCCAAATAAAATTCCGATCATTGTTATAATACTGCCAACATTTTAAAGTTTTCCTATAAAATGGTGACTTTTGTCGTGTAAAACGACGACTCTTTTCATAAAGTTGCCAACAGTTTAAGCTTTTCTTGTAAAATTGTGAAATTTTTTTAGTAAATTATGACTTTTGTCATAATTTTGCCAAGTAAAATTCCGATCATTATAATAATACTGCCAACATTTTAAAGTTTTCCTTTAAAATTGTGACTTTTGTCATAATTTTGCCAAGTAAAATTCCGATCATTGTTATAATACTGCCAACATTTTAAAGTTTTCCTATAAAATGGTGACTTTTGTCGTGTAAAACGACGACTCTTTTCATAAAGTTGCCAACATTTTAAGCTTTTCTTGTAAAATTGTGAAATTTTTTTAGTAAATTATGACTTTTGTCATAATTTTGCCAAGTAAAATTCCGATCATTGTTATAATACTGCCAACATTTTAAAGTTTTCCTTTAAAATTGTGACTTTTGTCATAATTTTGCCAAGTAAAATTCCGATCATTGTTATAATACTGCCAACATTTTAAAGTTTTCCTATAAAATGGTGACTTTTGTCGTGTAAAACGACGACTCTTTTCATAAAGTTGCCAACATTTTAAGCTTTTCTTGTAAAATTGTGAAATTTTTTTAGTAAATTATGACTTTTGTCATAATTTTGCCAAGTAAAATTCCGATCATTATTATAATACTGCCAACATTTTTAAGTTTTCCTTTAAAATTGTGACTTTTGTCATAATTTTGCCAAGTAAAATTCCGATCATTGTTATAATACTGCCAACATTTTAAAGTTTTCCTATAAAATGGTGACTTTTGTCGTGTAAAACGACGACTCTTTTCATAAAGTTGCCAACATTTTAAGCTTTTCTTGTAAAATTGTGAATTTTTTTTAGTAAATTATGACTTTTGTCATAATTTTGCCAAGTAAAAATCCAATCATTATTATAATACTGCCAACATTTTAAAGTTTTCCTTTAAAATTGTGACTTTTGTCATAATTTTGCCAAGTAAAATTCCGATCATTGTTATAATACTGCCAACATTTTAAAGTTTTCCTATAAAATGGTGACTTTTGTCGTGTAAAACGACGACTCTTTTCATAAAGTTGCCAACATTTTAAGCTTTTCTTGTAAAATTGTGAATTTTTTTTAGTAAATTATGACTTTTGTCATAATTTTGCCAAGTAAAATTCCGATCATTGTTATAATACTGCCAACATTTTAAAGTTTTCCTTTAAAATAGTGACTTTTGTCGTGTAAAACGACGACTCTTTTCATAAAGTTGCCAACATTTTAAGCTTGTCTTGTAAAATTGTGAATTTGTTTTAGTAAATTATGACTTTTGTCATAATTTTGCCAAGTAAAATTCCCATCATTATTATAATACTGCCAACATTTTAAAGTTTTCCTTTAAAATTGTGACTTTTGTCATAATTTTGCCAAGTAAAATTCCGATCATTGTTATAATACTGCCAACATTTTAAAGTTTTCCTAAAAACTTGTGAATTTTGTCGAGTAAAACAACGACTCTTTTCATAAAGTTGCCAACATTTTAAGCTTTTCTTGTAAAATTGCGACTGTTTTTGAGTAAAAGTCCAACTTTTATCATAATGTTGCACAAATGTTCAGTTTCTCTTGTAACATTTTGACTCGCGTTGAGTAAAATGACGACTTTTTTTATAATACTGCCAAAATTCTAAGTTTTTCTTGTGAAATTGTGACCCTTTTCCTGTGAAATTACAACTCAAGGTTTTTTATTTTTGCATAGTAAGTATACATTAATAATGTTGTAAATACAAATCTTTATATATCTAGAAATGGTGGTCCTAAAGAGGGAGGCATTTTTCTCACGTCTCAAGAAGGTAAGAAATACAAGAATGCATGTGTGTGTGTGTGTGTGTGTGTTCTTGTATTTCTACCATTCTTGGGACATCAACAAGGAAAAGTACCGTCCATATGAGGACCTAAATCATGGTCCCAATACGGAAAACCATCGCATCTAATAGAGCGTCAAATACTAGAGTCCGTGAACATTGCTCCAAAGTCAGGATTTTTTTGTTGATTTAATGTGCATACAAAAGTAAACACTGACAGGTGCAAAGGCAGCGATATATGATAAAACAAGACGGCAGGACTTCCCTATTAATCCCCCCAAAAAACGGATTGGGGTAATATTTCTGTTTCTGTAATATTGCAATATTTTCTCGTAAAAATATTACCTTTTTATGTAAAATTACTACTCTTTAATGCAAAATGGTGACATTTGTCATACACGATGCTGACTCTTATCACAACACTGCCAACATTTTAAGCTTTTCTTGTAAAATTGAGAATTTTTTTTAGTAAATTATGACTTTTGTCATAATTTTGCCAAGTAAAATTCCAATCATTATTATAATACTGCCAACATTTTAAAGTTTTCCTTTAAAATTGTGACTTTTGTCATAATTTTGCCAAGTAAAATTCCAATCATTATTATAATACTGCCAACATTTTAAAGTTTTCCTTTAAAAATTGTGACTTTTGTCATAATTTTGCCAAGTAAAATTCCGATCATTGTTATAATACTGCCAACATTTTAAAGTTTTCCTATAAAATGGTGACTTTTGTCGTGTAAAACGACGACTCTTTTCATAAAGTTGCCAACATTTTAAGCTTTTCTTGTAAAATTGTGAAATTTTTTTAGTAAATTATGACTTTTGTCATAATTTTGCCAAGTAAAATTCCGATCATTATTATAATACTGCCAACATTTTAAAGTTTTCCTTTAAAATTGTGACTTTTGTCATAATTTTGCCAAGTAAAATTCCGATCATTGTTATAATACTGCCAACATTTTAAAGTTTTCCTATAAAATGGTGACTTTTGTCGTGTAAAACGACGACTCTTTTCATAAAGTTGCCAACATTTTAAGCTTTTCTTGTAAAATTGTGAAATTTTTTTAGTAAATTATGACTTTTGTCATAATTTTGCCAAGTAAAATTCCGATCATTATTATAATACTGCCAACATTTTAAAGTTTTCCTTTAAAATTGTGACTTTTGTCATAATTTTGCCAAGTAAAATTCCGATCATTATTATAATACTGCCAACATTTTAAAGTTTTCCTATAAAATTGTGACTTTTGTCATAATTTTGCCAAGTAAAATTCCGATCATTATTATAATACTGCTAACATTTTAAAGTTTTCCTATAAAATGGTGACTTTTGTCGTGTAAAACGACGACTCTTTTCATAAAGTTGCCAACATTTTAAGCTTTTCTTGTAAAATTGTGAATTTTTTTTAGTAAATTATGACTTTTGTCATAATTTTGCCAAGTAAAATTCCGATCATTATTATAATACTGCCAACATTTTAAAGTTTTCCTTTAAAATTGTGACTTTTGTCATAATTTTGCCAAGTAAAATTCCGATCATTGTTATAATACTGCCAACATTTTAAAGTTTTCATATAAAATGGTGACTTTTGTCGTGTAAAACGACGACTCTTTTCATAAAGTTGCCAACATTTTAAGCTTTTCTTGTAAAATTGTGAAATTTTTTTAGTAAATTATGACTTTTGTCATAATTTTGCCAAGTAAAATTCCGATCATTATTATAATACTGCCAACATTTTTAAGTTTTCCTTTAAAATTGTGACTTTTGTCATAATTTTGCCAAGTAAAATTCCGATCATTGTTATAATACTGCCAACATTTTAAAGTTTTCCTATAAAATGGTGACTTTTGTCGTGTAAAACGACGACTCTTTTCATAAAGTTGCCAACATTTTAAGCTTTTCTTGTAAAATTGTGAATTTTTTTTAGTAAATTATGACTTTTGTCATAATTTTGCCAAGTAAAAATCCAATCATTATTATAATACTGCCAACATTTTAAAGTTTTCCTTTAAAATTGTGACTTTTGTCATAATTTTGCCAAGTAAAATTCCGATCATTGTTATAATACTGCCAACATTTTAAAGTTTTCCTTTAAAATAGTGACTTTTGTCGTGTAAAACGACGACTCTTTTCATAAAGTTGCCAACATTTTAAGCTTGTCTTGTAAAATTGTGAATTTGTTTTAGTAAATTATGACTTTTGTCATAATTTTGCCAAGTAAAATTCCCATCATTATTATAATACTGCCAACATTTTAAAGTTTTCCTTTAAAATTGTGACTTTTGTCATAATTTTGCCAAGTAAAATTCCGATCATTGTTATAATACTGCCAACATTTTAAAGTTTTCCTAAAAACTTGTGAATTTTGTCGAGTAAAACAACGACTCTTTTCATAAAGTTGCCAACATTTTAAGCTTTTCTTGTAAAATTGCGACTGTTTTTGAGTAAAAGTCCAACTTTTATCATAATGTTGCACAAATGTTCAGTTTCTCTTGTAACATTTTGACTCGCGTTGAGTAAAATGACGACTTTTTTTATAATACTGCCAAAATTCTAAGTTTTTCTTGTGAAATTGTGACCCTTTTCCTGTGAAATTACAACTCAAGGTTTTTTATTTTTGCATAGTAAGTATACATTAATAATGTTGTAAATACAAATCTTTATATATCTAGAAATGGTGGTCCTAAAGAGGGAGGCATTTTTCTCACGTCTCAAGAAGGTAAGAAATACAAGAATGCATGTGTGTGTGTGTGTGTGTGTGTTCTTGTATTTCTACCATTCTTGGGACATCAACAAGGAAAAGTACCGTCCATATGAGGACCTAAATCATGGTCCCAATACGGAAAACCATCGCATCTAATAGAGCGTCAAATACTAGAGTCCGTGAACATTGCTCCAAAGTCAGGATTTTTTTGTTGATTTAATGTGCATACAAAAGTAAACACTGACAGGTGCAAAGGCAGCTATATATGATCAAACAAGACGGCAGGACTTCCCTATTAATCCCCCCAAAAAACGGATTGGGGTAATATTTCTGTTTCTGTAATATTGCAATATTTTCTCGTAAAAATATTACCTTTTTATGTAAAATTACTACTCTTTAATGCAAAATGGTGACATTTGTCATACACGATGCTGACTCTTATCACAACACTGCCAACATTTTAAGCTTTTCTTGTAAAATTGAGAATTTTTTTTAGTAAATTATGACTTTTGTCATAATTTTGCCAAGTAAAATTCCAATCATTATTATAATACTGCCAACATTTTAAAGTTTTCCTTTAAAATTGTGACTTTTGTCATAATTTTGCCAAGTAAAATTCCAATCATTATTATAATACTGCCAACATTTTAAAGTTTTCCTTTAAAAATTGTGACTTTTGTCATAATTTTGCCAAGTAAAATTCCGATCATTGTTATAATACTGCCAACATTTTAAAGTTTTCCTATAAAATGGTGACTTTTGTCGTGTAAAACGACGACTCTTTTCATAAAGTTGCCAACATTTTAAGCTTTTCTTGTAAAATTGTGAAATTTTTTTAGTAAATTATGACTTTTGTCATAATTTTGCCAAGTAAAATTCCGATCATTATTATAATACTGCCAACATTTTAAAGTTTTCCTTTAAAATTGTGACTTTTGTCATAATTTTGCCAAGTAAAATTCCGATCATTGTTATAATACTGCCAACATTTTAAAGTTTTCCTATAAAATGGTGACTTTTGTCGTGTAAAACGACGACTCTTTTCATAAAGTTGCCAACATTTTAAGCTTTTCTTGTAAAATTGTGAAATTTTTTTAGTAAATTATGACTTTTGTCATAATTTTGCCAAGTAAAATTCCGATCATTATTATAATACTGCCAACATTTTAAAGTTTTCCTTTAAAATTGTGACTTTTGTCATAATTTTGCCAAGTAAAATTCCGATCATTATTATAATACTGCCAACATTTTAAAGTTTTCCTATAAAATTGTGACTTTTGTCATAATTTTGCCAAGTAAAATTCCGATCATTATTATAATACTGCTAACATTTTAAAGTTTTCCTATAAAATGGTGACTTTTGTCGTGTAAAACGACGACTCTTTTCATAAAGTTGCCAACATTTTAAGCTTTTCTTGTAAAATTGTGAATTTTTTTTAGTAAATTATGACTTTTGTCATAATTTTGCCAAGTAAAATTCCGATCATTATTATAATACTGCCAACATTTTAAAGTTTTCCTTTAAAATTGTGACTTTTGTCATAATTTTGCCAAGTAAAATTCCGATCATTGTTATAATACTGCCAACATTTTAAAGTTTTCATATAAAATGGTGACTTTTGTCGTGTAAAACGACGACTCTTTTCATAAAGTTGCCAACATTTTAAGCTTTTCTTGTAAAATTGTGAAATTTTTTTAGTAAATTATGACTTTTGTCATAATTTTGCCAAGTAAAATTCCGATCATTATTATAATACTGCCAACATTTTTAAGTTTTCCTTTAAAATTGTGACTTTTGTCATAATTTTGCCAAGTAAAATTCCGATCATTGTTATAATACTGCCAACATTTTAAAGTTTTCCTATAAAATGGTGACTTTTGTCGTGTAAAACGACGACTCTTTTCATAAAGTTGCCAACATTTTAAGCTTTTCTTGTAAAATTGTGAATTTTTTTTAGTAAATTATGACTTTTGTCATAATTTTGCCAAGTAAAAATCCAATCATTATTATAATACTGCCAACATTTTAAAGTTTTCCTTTAAAATTGTGACTTTTGTCATAATTTTGCCAAGTAAAATTCCGATCATTGTTATAATACTGCCAACATTTTAAAGTTTTCCTTTAAAATAGTGACTTTTGTCGTGTAAAACGACGACTCTTTTCATAAAGTTGCCAACATTTTAAGCTTGTCTTGTAAAATTGTGAATTTGTTTTAGTAAATTATGACTTTTGTCATAATTTTGCCAAGTAAAATTCCCATCATTATTATAATACTGCCAACATTTTAAAGTTTTCCTTTAAAATTGTGACTTTTGTCATAATTTTGCCAAGTAAAATTCCGATCATTGTTATAATACTGCCAACATTTTAAAGTTTTCCTAAAAACTTGTGAATTTTGTCGAGTAAAACAACGACTCTTTTCATAAAGTTGCCAACATTTTAAGCTTTTCTTGTAAAATTGCGACTGTTTTTGAGTAAAAGTCCAACTTTTATCATAATGTTGCACAAATGTTCAGTTTCTCTTGTAACATTTTGACTCGCGTTGAGTAAAATGACGACTTTTTTTATAATACTGCCAAAATTCTAAGTTTTTCTTGTGAAATTGTGACCCTTTTCCTGTGAAATTACAACTCAAGGTTTTTTATTTTTGCATAGTAAGTATACATTAATAATGTTGTAAATACAAATCTTTATATATCTAGAAATGGTGGTCCTAAAGAGGGAGGCATTTTTCTCACGTCTCAAGAAGGTAAGAAATACAAGAATGCATGTGTGTGTGTGTGTGTGTGTGTTCTTGTATTTCTACCATTCTTGGGACATCAACAAGGAAAAGTACCGTCCATATGAGGACCTAAATCATGGTCCCAATACGGAAAACCATCGCATCTAATAGAGCGTCAAATACTAGAGTCCGTGAACATTGCTCCAAAGTCAGGATTTTTTTGTTGATTTAATGTGCATACAAAAGTAAACACTGACAGGTGCAAAGGCAGCTATATATGATCAAACAAGACGGCAGGACTTCCCTATTAATCCCCCCAAAAAACGGATTGGGGTAATATTTCTGTTTCTGTAATATTGCAATATTTTCTCGTAAAAATATTACCTTTTTATGTAAAATTACTACTCTTTAATGCAAAATGGTGACATTTGTCATACACGATGCTGACTCTTATCACAACACTGCCAACATTTTAAGCTTTTCTTGTAAAATTGAGAATTTTTTTTAGTAAATTATGACTTTTGTCATAATTTTGCCAAGTAAAATTCCAATCATTATTATAATACTGCCAACATTTTAAAGTTTTCCTTTAAAATTGTGACTTTTGTCATAATTTTGCCAAGTAAAATTCCAATCATTATTATAATACTGCCAACATTTTAAAGTTTTCCTTTAAAAATTGTGACTTTTGTCATAATTTTGCCAAGTAAAATTCCGATCATTGTTATAATACTGCCAACATTTTAAAGTTTTCCTATAAAATGGTGACTTTTGTCGTGTAAAACGACGACTCTTTTCATAAAGTTGCCAACATTTTAAGCTTTTCTTGTAAAATTGTGAAATTTTTTTAGTAAATTATGACTTTTGTCATAATTTTGCCAAGTAAAATTCCGATCATTATTATAATACTGCCAACATTTTAAAGTTTTCCTTTAAAATTGTGACTTTTGTCATAATTTTGCCAAGTAAAATTCCGATCATTGTTATAATACTGCCAACATTTTAAAGTTTTCCTATAAAATGGTGACTTTTGTCGTGTAAAACGACGACTCTTTTCATAAAGTTGCCAACATTTTAAGCTTTTCTTGTAAAATTGTGAAATTTTTTTAGTAAATTATGACTTTTGTCATAATTTTGCCAAGTAAAATTCCGATCATTATTATAATACTGCCAACATTTTAAAGTTTTCCTTTAAAATTGTGACTTTTGTCATAATTTTGCCAAGTAAAATTCCGATCATTATTATAATACTGCCAACATTTTAAAGTTTTCCTATAAAATTGTGACTTTTGTCATAATTTTGCCAAGTAAAATTCCGATCATTATTATAATACTGCCAACATTTTAAAGTTTTCCTATAAAATGGTGACTTTTGTCGTGTAAAACGACGACTCTTTTCATAAAGTTGCCAACATTTTAAGCTTTTCTTGTAAAATTGTGAAATTTTTTTAGTAAATTATGACTTTTGTCATAATTTTGCCAAGTAAAATTCCGATCATTATTATAATACTGCCAACATTTTAAAGTTTTCCTTTAAAATTGTGACTTTTGTCATAATTTTGCCAAGTAAAATTCCGATCATTGTTATAATACTGCCAACATTTTAAAGTTTTCCTATAAAATGGTGACTTTTGTCGTGTAAAACGACGACTCTTTTCATAAAGTTGCCAACATTTTAAGCTTTTCTTGTAAAATTGTGAATTTTTTTTAGTAAATTATGACTTTTGTCATAATTTTGCCAAGTAAAATTCCGATCATTGTTATAATACTGCCAACATTTTAAAGTTTTCCTTTAAAATTGTGACTTTTGTCATAATTTTGCCAAGTAAAATTCCGATCATTGTTATAATACTGCCAACATTTTAAAGTTTTCCTATAAAATGGTGACTTTTGTCGTGTAAAACGACAACTCTTTTCATAAAGTTGCCAACATTTTAAGTTTTTCTTGTAAAATTGTGAAATTTTTTTAGTAAATTATGACTTTTGTCATAATTTTGCCAAGTAAAATTCCGATCATTGTTATAATACTGCCAACATTTTACAGTTTTCCTTTAAAATTGTGACTTTTGTCATAATTTTGCCAAGTAAAATTCCGATCATTGTTATAATACTGCCAACATTTTAAAGTTTTCCTTTAAAATTGTGACTTTTGTCATAATTTTGCCAAGTAAAATTCCGATCATTATTATAATACTGCCAACATTTTAAAGTTTTCCTTTAAAATTGTGACTTTTGTCATAATTTTGCCAAGTAAAATTCCGATCATTGTTATAATACTGCCAACATTTTAAAGTTTTCCTATAAAATTGTGACTTTTGTCGTGTAAAACGACGACTCTTTTCATAAAGTTGCCAACATTTTAAGCTTTTCTTGTAAAATTGTGAATTTTTTTTAGTAAATTATGACTTTTGTCATAATTTTGCCAAGTAAAATTCCGATCATTATTATAATACTGCCAACATTTTAAAGTTTTCCTTTAAAATTGTGACTTTTGTCATAATTTTGCCAAGTAAAATTCCGATCATTGTTATAATACTGCCAACATTTTAAAGTTTTCCTATAAAATGGTGACTTTTGTCGTGTAAAACGACGACTCTTTTCATAAAGTTGCCAACATTTTAAGCTTTTCTTGTAAAATTGTGAAATTTTTTTAGTAAATTATGACTTTTGTCATAATTTTGCCAAGTAAAATTCCGATCATTGTTATAATACTGCCAACATTTTAAAGTTTTCCTATAAAATGGTGACTTTTGTCGTGTAAAACGACGACTCTTTTCATAAAGTTGCCAACATTTTAAGCTTTTCTTGTAAAATTGTGAAATTTTTTTAGTAAATTATGACTTTTGTCATAATTTTGCCAAGTAAAATTCCGATCATTGTTATAATACTGCCAACATTTTAAAGTTTTCCTTTAAAATTGTGACTTTTGTCATAATTTTGCCAAGTAAAATTCCGATCATTATTATAATACTGCCAACATTTTAAAGTTTTCCTTTAAAATTGTGACTTTTGTCATAATTTTGCCAAGTAAAATTCCGATCATTGTTATAATACTGCCAACATTTTAAAGTTTTCCTATAAAATGGTGACTTTTGTCGTGTAAAACGACGACTCTTTTCATAAAGTTGCCAACATTTTAAGCTTTTCTTGTAAAATTGTGAATTTTTTTTAGTAAATTATGACTTTTGTCATAATTTTGCCAAGTAAAATTCCGATCATTATTATAATACTGCCAACATTTTAAAGTTTTCCTTTAAAATCGTGACTTTTGTCATAATTTTGCCAAGTAAAATTCCGATCATTGTTATAATACTGCCAACATTTTAAAGTTTTCCTATAAAATGGTGACTTTTGTCGTGTAAAACGACAACTCTTTTCATAAAGTTGCCAACATTTTAAGCTTTTCTTGTAAAATTGTGAATTTTTTTTAGTAAATTATGACTTTTGTCATAATTTTGCCAAGTAAAATTCCGATCATTGTTATAATACTGCTAACATTTTAAAGTTTTCCTTTAAAATTGTGACTTTTGTCATAATTTTGCCAAGTAAAATTCCGATCATTGTTATAATACTGCCAACATTTTAAAGTTTTCCTTTAAAATTGTGACTTTTGTCATAATTTTGCCAAGTAAAATTCCGATCATTGTTATAATACTGCCAACATTTTAAAGTTTTCCTATAAAATGGTGACTTTTGTCGTGTAAAACGACGACTCTTTTCATAAAGTTGCCAACATTTTAAGCTTTTCTTGTAAAATTGTGAATTTTTTTTAGTAAATTATGACTTTTGTCATAATTTTGCCAAGTAAAATTCCGATCATTATTATAATACTGCCAACATTTTAAAGTTTTCCTTTAAAATTGTGACTTTTGTCATAATGTTGCCAAGTAAAATTCCGATCATTGTTATAATACTGCCAACATTTTAAAGTTTTCCTATAAAATTGAGACTTTTGTCATAATTTTGCCAAGTAAAATTCCGATCATTGTTATAATACTGCCAACATTTTAAAGTTTTCCTTTAAAATTGTGACTTTTGTCATAATTTTGCCAAGTAAAATTCCGATCATTGTTATAATACTGCCAACATTTTAAAGTTTTCCTATAAAATGGTGACTTTTGTCGTGTAAAACGACAACTCTTTTCATAAAGTTGCCAACATTTTAAGCTTTTCTTGTAAAATTGTGAAATTTTTTTAGTAAATTATGACTTTTGTCATAATTTTGCCAAGTAAAATTCCGATCATTATTATAATACTGCCAACATTTTAAAGTTTTCCTTTAAAATTGTGACTTTTGTCATAATTTTGCCAAGTAAAATTCCGATCATTGTTATAATACTGCCAACATTTTAAAGTTTTCCTATAAAATGGTGACTTTTGTCGTGTAAAACGACGACTCTTTTCATAAAGTTGCCAACATTTTAAGCTTTTCTTGTAAAATTGAGAATTTTTTTTAGTAAATTATGACTTTTGTCATAATTTTGCCAAGTAAAATTCCAATCATTATTATAATACTGCCAACATTTTAAAGTTTTCCTTTAAAATTGTGACTTTTGTCATAATTTTGCCAAGTAAAATTCCGATCATTGTTATAATACTGCCAACATTTTAAAGTTTTCCTATAAAATGGTGACTTTTGTCGTGTAAAACGACGACTCTTTTCATAAAGTTGCCAACGTTTTAAGCTTTTCTTGTAAAATTGTGAAATTTTTTTAGTAAATTATGACTTTTGTCATAATTTTGCCAAGTAAAATTCCGATCATTATTATAATACTGCCAACATTTTAAAGTTTTCCTTTAAAATTGTGACTTTTGTCATAATTTTGCCAAGTAAAATTCCGATCATTGTTATAATACTGCCAACATTTTAAAGTTTTCCTATAAAATGGTGACTTTTGTCGTGTAAAACGACGACTCTTTTCATGAAGTTGCCAACATTTTAAGCTTTTCTTGTAAAATTGCGACTGTTTTTGAGTAAAAGTCCAACTTTTATCATAATGTTGCACAAATGTTGAGTTTCTCTTGTAACATTTTGACTCGCGTTGAGTAAAATGACGACTTTTATTATAATACTGCCAAAATTCTAAGTTTTTCTTGTGAAATTGTGACCCTTTTCCTGTGAAATTACAACTCAAGGTTTTTTATATTTGCATAGTAAGTATAAATTAATAATGTTGTAAATACAAATTTTTATATATCTAGAAAGGGTGGTCCTAACGAGGGAGGCATTATTCTCACGTCTCAAGAAGGTAAGAATACAAGAATGCATGTGTGTGTGTATGTGTGTGTGTGTGTTCTTGTATTTCTACCATTCTTGGGACATCAACAAGGAAAAGTACCGTCCATATGAGGACCGAAATCATGGTCCTAATACGGAAAACCATCGCATCTAATAGAGCGTCAAATACTAGAGTCCGTGAACATTGCTCCAAAGTCAGGATTTTTTTGTTGATTTAATGTGCATACAAAAGTAAACACTGACAGGTGCAAAGGCAGCGATATATGATAAAACAAGACGGCAGCTAAAGAAGGAATTCCCTATTCATCCCCGAAAAAAACGGATTGGGGTAATATTTCTGTTTCTGTAATATTGCAATATTTTCTCGTAAAAGTATTACTTTTTTATGTAAAATTATTACTTTTTAATGCAAAATGGTGACATTTGTCGTATACAATTCTGACTCTTATCACAATACTGCCAATTTTGTTGTTGTTCTTGTAAAACTGTGACATTTTTTTCGTAAATTATGACTTTTATCATAATTTTGCCAAGTCAAAATCCGAAATAACAAGTGTGTGTACAAATTTTAAATGCTCCCCCTCTGGTCATCATATGTAATAACAAGTGTGTGTAAGAAATTGAAATGCGCCCCCTTTGGACAAAATAAATTACAAGTAAATAAATAAATATGTATACAGAGACATACTGTAATAACTTGAAGTAAATAATGAAGATTAAAGACAAATTACAAACAAAAAAAAATCACACAAAAAACAAATAACTAAAAGCTTTTTCTCACAATGTGTCGACTTTTTTCTTATAACATTGGGAATTATTTCTCCTGTTCTTTCTGTTTCTGTAATATTACAATATAATCTCGTAAAAGTATTACTTTTTTATGTAAAATGATGACATTAGTCATATAAAATTCTGACTTTTATTACAATATTGCAAATGTTTGTGTTGTTCTTGTAAAATAGTGACATTTTTTGAGTAAAATTATGACTTCTGTCATAATTTTGCCAAGTAAAATTCCGATTATTATTAAAATATTGCCAACATTTTGAAGTTCTCTTATAAAATGGTGACTTTTGTCGAGTAAAACGACGACTATTTTCATAAAGTTGCCAACATTTTAAGCTTTTCTTGTAAAATTGCGACTGTTTTTTAATTAAATTCCAACGTTTATCATAATACTGCACAAATGTTCAGTTACTCTTGCAACAGTTTGACTTGCGTTAAGTAAAATGACGACTTTTATTATAATACTGCCAAAATTCTAAGTTTTTCCTGTGAAATTGTGACCCTTTTCCTGTGAAATTACAACTCAATGTTTTTTATATTTGCATAGTAAGTATAAATTAATAATGTTGTAAATACAAATTTTTATATATCTAGAAAGGGTGGTCCTAACAAGGGAGGCATTTTTCTCACGTCTCAAGAAGGTAAGACATACAAGAATGTGTGTGTGTGTGTGTGTGTGTGTATGTGTGTGTGTTCTTGTATTTCTACCTTTCTTGGGACATCAACAAGGAAAAGTACCGTCCATATGAGGACAAAAATCATGGTCCCAATACGGAAAACCATTGCTATCTAATAGAGCGTCAAATACTAGAGTCCGTGAACATTGCTCCAAAGTCAGGATTTTTTTGTTGATTTAATGTGCATACAAAAGTAAACATTGACAGGTGCAAAGGCAGCTATATATGATAAAACAAGACGGCAGCTAAAGAAGGACTTCCCTATTCATCCCCGAAAAAATCCGCCAGGTGAACAAGCTGATTTTTACGACTTCCGGTGCCGACGTAAGACAACCCGCGTCCCATATGTGACCATAGGATGAACAAATACACTACGGTACTAAGACTATAGTGGCCATTAACAGTTAGCTTCTACAGCTGGGTTGCCCAAAGTGCGGCACAGGGGCCATCTGTGGTCCGTGACTCCTTTGTCATCGGCCTTAAGCACAATACAGTAAAACAAACATTGAGATTTGCACCCCCTGGTGGTGAAATCTATTAAAATGAGGGTGGTGCCAAAAAGGAGGTATTTTTTCAAATTGACTGTGTGTCGGTTTTAAAAGTGCTCCCCCTCTGGTCAACATATGAAATAACAAGTGTGTGTAAGAAATTGAAATGCGCCCCCTTTGGCCAAAATTAATTACAAAAAAAATATGTATATAGAGACATACTGTAATAACTTGAAGTAAATAATTAAGATTAAAAAACAATTACAAACAAAAAAAACTCACACAAAAAACTAGTAAGTAAAAGCTTTTTCTCACAATGTGTCGACTTTTTTCTTATAACATTAGGAATAAATTGTCATATTATTTCTGTTTCTGTAATATTGCAATATTTTCTCGTAAAAGTATTACTTTTTTTTTAAATTACTTTTTAATGCAAAATGGTGACATTTGTCATATACAATTCTGACTCTTATCACAATATTGCCAATTTTTTTGTTATTCTTGTAAAATAGTGACATTTTTTGAGTAAATTATGACTTTTATCATAATTTTGCCAAGTAAAATTCCGATTACTATTATAAAATTGCCAACATTTTAAAGTTTTCCTATAAACTTGTGACTTTTGTCGAGTAAAGCGACGACTCTTTTCATAAAGTTGCCAACATTTTAAGCTTTTCTTGTAAAATTGCGACTTGTATCATAATATTGCACACATGTTCAGTTTTTCTTGTAAAATTTGGACTTGCGTTGAGTAAAATTACGACTTTTATTATAATACTGCCAAAATTCAAAGTTTTTCTTGTGAAATTGTAACCTTTTTCTTGTGAAATTCCAACTCATTTTTCACAACAAGCTTTTTTATATTTGCATAGTATGTATAAATTATTAATGTTGAAGGGAATAAGCGGTAGAAAATGGATGGATGGAAATACACTTCTTTATATATCTAGAAAGGGTGGTCCTAAAGAAGTAGGCATTTTTCTGAGGTCTCAAGAAGGTAGAAAATACAGGAATGTGTGTGTGTGTGTGTGTGTGTGTGTGTTCTTGTATTTTTGCCCTTCTTGAGTCATCAACAAGGAAAAGTACCTTCCATATGAGGAAAACCATTGCATCTAATAGAGAATGTCTCATTTGCACCCCCTGGTGGTGAAATCTATCAAAATGAGGGTGGTCCCAAAAAGGAGGGATTTTTCAAATAGACTGTGTGTCGCTTTTAAAAGTGCTCCCCCTCTGGTCAACATATGAAATAACAAGTGTGTTTAAAAATGTGAAGCGCTTCGTCTCTGGCCAACATATGAAATAACAAGTGTGTGTAAGGAATGTAAATCCGCCCCCTTTGGCCAAAATTAATTTAAAAAAATGAAATAAATATGTGTATAGAGACATACTGTAATAACTTGAAGTAAATAAATAAATAAATAATAATAATTAACTAAAAGCAGTGTTTTTATCACAATGTGTCGACTTTTTTCTTATAAAACTGGGAACAATTTCTCATATTCTTTCTGTTTCTGTAATATTGCAATATTCTCTCGTAAAACTATTCTTTTTTAATGTAAAATTATTTATTTTGAATGCAAAATGGTGACATTTGTCATATAAAATTCGGACTTTTTTACACAATACTGCCAATTTTTTTGTTAAAACTGTGACACTTTTTGAGTACAATTATGACTTTTGTCACAATTTTGCCAAGTAAATCTCCGATATTTATTGGAATATCAGCAACGTTTTAAAGTTTTCTTATAAAATTGTGACTTTTGTAGCGTAAAATTGCGAGTCTTTTCATAAAATTGCCAAAAGTTTAAGCTTTTCTTGTAAAATTGCGACTGCTATTGAGTAAAATTCCAACTTATATCATAATAGTGCACAAATGTTCAGCTTTTCTCGCAAAATTTGAGTAAAATGACGACTTTTATTATAACTGCCAAAATTCCAAGTTTTTCTTGTGAAATTGTGACCTCTTTCTTGTGAAATTCCAACTAATTTTTCACAACAACTTTTTTATATATATGCATAGTATGTATATATTATTAATGTTGTAAATACAAATCTTTATATATCTAGAAAGGGTGGTCCTAAAGAGGTAGGCATTTTTCTGAGGTCTCAAGAAGGTAGAAAATACAAGAATGTGTGTGTGTGGGTGTGTGTGTGTGTGGGGGGGGCACACGACGAGGACACACTTCATCCTTGATTTATGCCAGGAGAATTTTCTAAAGGCATCACTGATTATAGTTGGCACAAACACAGTTTATGTAATTCAATCATGACTTGATTTATTTCCAGCATATGGAAGCTCTTTCAACTGCACGATGCAATAGGCCAAATGTTTTTTTCTGGGGTTTTTTTTTTAAGTGAAAAGAAAAATATATACCGCATTTTCCGGACCATAGGGCTCCCCCTATTATAAGGTGCACTGCTGATGAACAGGTTTATTCATGTCTATTTTCATACAAAAGGTGCACCGGATTAACGGGGGCATATTATATATTTTTCTCTAAATGTAAAAGACTTCCTTGTGGTCTACATAACATGTAATGGTGGTTCTTTGGGCAAAATGTTGCATAGATGATGTTTTACACATCATCTTCAAGTCACTTCAGGATGCGCCGTTTTGTGGGCGGGTCTTACAAACCCCGTTTCCATATGAGTTGGGAAATTGTGTTAGATGTAAATATAAACGGAATACAATGATTTGCAAATCCTTTTCAACCCATATTCAGTTGAATGCACTACAAAGACAACATATTTGATGTTCAAACTCATAAACTTTATTTTTTTTTGCAAATAATAATTAACTTAGAATTTCATGGCTGCAACACGTGACAAAGTAGATGGGAAAGGGCATGTTCACCACTGTGTTACATGGCCTTTCCTTTTTAACAACACTCAATAAACGTTTGGGAACTGAGGAGACACATTTTTGAAGCTTCTCAGGTGGAATTCTTTCCCATTCTTGCTTGATGTACAGCTTAAGTTGTTCAACAGTCCGGGGGTCTCCGTTGTGCTATTTTAGGCTTCATAATGCGCCACACATTTTCAATGGGAGACAGGTCTGGACTACAGGCAGGCCAGTCTAGTACCCACACTCTTTTACTATGAAGCCACGTTGATGTAACACGTGGCTTGGCATTGTCTTGCTGAAATAAGCAGGGGCGTCCATGGTAACGTTGCTAGGATGGCAACATATGTTGCTCCAAAACCTGTATGTACCTTCCAGCATTAATGGTGCCTTCACAGATGTGTAAGTTACCCATGTCTTGGGCACTAATACACCCCCATACCATCACACATGCTGGCTTTTCCACTTTACGCCTATAACAATCCGGATGGTTCTTTTCCTCTTTGGTCCGGAGGACATGATTTCCACAGTTTCCAAAAACAATTTGAAATGTGGACTCGTCAGACCACAGAACACTTTTCCACTTTGTATCAGTCCATCTTAGATGAGCTCAGGCCCAGCGAAGCCGATGGCGTTTCTGGGTGTTGTTGATGAAAGGTTTTCGCCTTGCATAGGAGAGTTTTAACTTGCACTTACAGATGTAGCGACCAACTGTAGTTACTGACAGTGGGTTTCTGAAGTGTTCCTGAGCCCATGTGGTGATATCCTTTACACACTGATGTCGCTTGTTGATGCAGTACAGCCTGAGGGATCGAAGGTCACGGGCTTGGCTGCTTACATGCAGTGATTTCTCCAGATTCTCTGAACCCTTTGATGATATTACGGAGCGTAGATGGTGAAATCCCTAAATTCCTTGCAATAGCTGGTTGAGAAAGGTTTTTCTTAAACTGTTCAACAATTTGCTCACGCATTTGTTGACAAAGTGGTGACCCTCGCCCCATCCTTGTTTGTGAATGACTGAGCATTTCATGGAATCTACTTTTATACGCAATCATGGCACCCACCTGTTCCCAATTTGCCTGTTCACCTGTGGGATGTTCCAAATAAGTGTTTGATGAGCATTCCTCAACTTTATCAGTCTTTATTGCCACCTTTCCCAACTTCTTTGTCACGTGTTGCTGGCATCAAATTCTAAAGTTAATGATTATTTGCAAAAAAAAAAAAATGTTTATGAGTTTGAACATCAAATATGTTGTCTTTGTAGCATATTCAACTGAATATGGGTTGAAAATGATTTGCAAATCATTGTATTGCGTTTATATTTACATCTAACACAATTTCCCAACTCATATGGAAACAGGGTTTGTATTTACGTGGCTCACCTTCAACAGCGTCTTCTCCCCATCATCTTTGTTGTCGCGGTGTAGCGTGCAAGGACGGGAGTGGAAGAAGTGTCAAAAGATGGCGCTAACTGTTTTAATGACATTCAGACTTTACTTCAATCAATAACGGAGCAGCATCTCCTCATCCGTGGCTCACTAGTGCAACAACAACGCCCGAAATGTGTCCCGTGAAAAAAACATCAGACCGTAACTCTCTAATAACTAAAGTTCCTTGGGTGAATAATGTAAACTCACTACACCGGTATGTTTTAGCGCTTTCATGTTGAGTTTACTGACAGATATAAGTAAGAACTTTACACTACTTTATATTAGAAATGGCAACAGCAGAGGATGAATGTCCCATAACAAGAAGATAGAGGAAAAGAAGAAGCTTATTACAGAGGCGGATGCGCACAAATGTTCAGGACTTATGCAGATCCCAAATACACATCAGCAGGTACCAGAAGGTAAGAAAAGTTGGTTTTGCATAATATTGCGAAACAAAACGGCAGATAATATGTCTGCTAATAGGTGCTATTTTGCGGTCCTTATACACACACCATAATATAACTCGTATGTCTGACTACGGTAGCCTTAATGCGCCGACAATCATCAAGCGGTGCGGTTTCAAAGTTAAAATAAAACATTTTTTATTACCGTGTGTAATGTTTTACAGTATATTCTCAATGGAACGCCATATTGCAGTCTGCACGTATCTCTTATGTGTGACTGCCATCTACGGGTCACACTCATCATTACGCCATGTACCAAATAAAATTGCTTCGAGGTCGGTAAGCACAACCATAATTACTCCGTACATTGGGCGCACCGGGTTGTAAGAAGCACTGTCGATTTTTGAGAAAATGAAAGGATTTTAAGTGCGCCTTATAGTCTGAAAAATACAGTACCTGCTTGCTTTTTCCTAAAAATGCCTCAATAATTTCGTATTTTCTGAACGTATCGTTGTAATTCCAATGCACACCATTAGGCTGCAAACAAGTCGACAGAACAGACTATTAATTAGGTGCCATTTGCACAGAAAAGCCTATTGTTTTGATTATTACTACTACTCTTAAAACTAGAGTATGTATTTCAATTAAAAAAAATGGAGTCCACCATTAAATTAGGATTTTTTAAATAAAGATTTTAAATGTAATAGGGTACCTTTCGCAAAGGTAATTGATACTGTACCAATTCCCGGTACTTGGGAATCCATACCAGTACTCAATAGTACTACCGTGTTTTTTTCAATGTACAAACCCCATTTCCATATGAGTTGGGAAATTGTGTTAGATGTAAATATAAACGGAATACAATGATTTGCAAATCCTTTTCAACCCATATTCACTTGAATGCACTACAAAGACAACATATTTGATGTTCAAACTCATAAACTTTATTTTTTTTTGCAAATAATAATTAACTTAGAATTTCATGGCTGCAACACGTGACAAAGTAGTTGGGAAAGGGCATGCTCACCACTGTGTTACATCACCTTTTCTTTTAACAACACTCAATAAACCATTGGGAACTGAGGAAACTAATTAATGAAGCTTTGAAAGTGGAATTCTTTCCCATTCTTGTTTTATGTAGAGCTTCAGTCGTTCAACAGTCTCCGCTGTCGTATTTTACGCTTCATAATGCGCCACACATTTTTGATGGGAGACAGGTCTGGACTGCAGGCGGGCCAGGAAAGTACCCGCACTCTTTTTTTTACAAAGCCACGCTGTTGTAACACGTGCTGAATGTGGCTTGGCATTGTCTTGCTGAAATAAGCAGGGGCGTCCATGAAAAAGAAGGCGCTTAGATGGCAGCATATGTTGTTCCAAAACCTGTATGTACCTTTCAGCATTAATGGTGCCTTCACAGATGTGTAAGTTACCCATGTCTTGGGCACTAATGCACCCCCATACCATCACAGATGCTGGCTTTTCAACATTGCGTCGATAACAGTCTGGATGGTTCGCTTCCCCTTTGGTCCGGATGACACGATGTTGAATATTTCCAAAAACAATTTGAAATGTGGACTTGGGAAGCTGTTTTTATACCCAATCATGGCACCCACCTGTTCCCAATTAGCCTGCACACCTGTGGGATGTTCCAAATAAGTGTTTGATGAGCATTCCTCAACTTTATCAGTATTTATTGCCACCTTTCCCAATTTCTTTGGCACGTGTTGCTGGCATCAAATTCTAAAGTTAATGATTATTTGCAAAAAAAAACGTCAGTTTGAACATCAAATATGTTGTCTTTGTAGCATATTCAACGGAATATGGGTTGAAAATGATTTGCAAATCATTGTATTCCGTTTATATTTACATCTAACACAATTTCCCAACTCATATGGAAACGGGGTTTGTACTTCTTGCTAGCGGCTGCCTTAAAAACATGTTTTGCTTTAAGATTCATAGAATTGCCACAAAACACATTTTAAGATATTTAACCCTCTACCGCCATCTGGCGGATAAAGTGGATATTACACACCGTCAATTCGTCACGGTTCTTGTGTCAGGTAAACCGTGATGAATTAGGCTTCCTACTGCATATTGCATTTACTACATACTTGCCAACCTTGAGACCTCCAATTTGAAGGAGGTGGGGGCGGGGGCGTGGTTAAGAGGGGAGGAGTATATTTACAGCTGGAATTCACCAAGTATTTCATATATATATATATATATATATATATATATATATATATATATATATATATATATATATATATATATATATATATATATATATATATTATATGTATATACACATATATATATATATATATATATGTATATATATATATATACAGTATATGTATATACACATATATATGTATATATATATATATATATATATATATATATATATATATATATATATGTATATATATATATATGTATATATATACACATATATATATATATATATATATATATATATATATATATATATATATGTGTATATATATATAAATATATATATATATGTGTATATATATACATATATATATCCCCCCGCCACCCCGAAGGGAATAAGCGGTAGAAAATGGATGGATGGATGGATATATATATATATATATATATATATATATATATATATATATATATATATATATATATAAGAAATACTTGACTTTCAGTGAATTCTAGCTATATATATATATATATATATATATACATATATATATATATACATACATATATATATACATACATATATATATATATATATATATATATATATATATATATATATATATATATATATATATATATATATATATATATATATACATATATATATATATATATGTATACAAAATAAATACTTGAATTTCAGTGTTCATTTATTTACACATATACACACACATAACACTCATCTACTCATTGTTGAGTTAAGGGTTGAATTGTCCATCCTTGTTCTATTCTCTGTCACTATTTTTCTAACCATGCTGAACACCCTCTCCGATGATGCATTGCTGTGTGGCACGCACAAAAGTGCTTTCATCAAATGCACTAGATGGCAGTATTGTCCTGTTTAAGAGTGTCACAACATTGCTGTTTACGGCAGACAAACTGCTTTACGGTAGACGAAAACATGACTGCTGTTGTTGTGTGTTGTTACCGCGCTGGGAGGACGTTAATGAAACTGCCTAACAATAAACCCACATAAGAAACCAAGAACTCGCCCTCCATCATTCTACAGTTATAATGATTGGGCAAGCACGTTGTTTATATTGTGGGAAAGCGGACTCAGGTCCGCATGGAGCTGGAGGAGGCGTGGCCTCAGGCTCCGCCTGAATTTCGGGAGAAAATTTGTCTGGGAGTCTCCCGGAAAATCCGGGAGGGTTGGCAAGTATGATTTACTATTTATTTTTAAGCATTCTTTTATTGTATTATTTAATGTTAAATGGGTTATATTAAGGTCCAAAACATATTAAATTTATAGTACAATTCTAGCGACAATATGCACTTCAGCATTTTATTTTAAGGAGGTAATACACTGTGGGGAACAAGAGACATTAATTTTGAATTATTACAGTATGTCACAACTGAAAAAAGCCATTTTCAACTGAGGCTCGTCTCTCGTCTATGGATGGATGGATGTTGTCTCGAAGGAAATAAAGCAGTCAGAAAAGACTCAAAAGTAATTTACGGGGGAATATATTTTTATTTACGGGGAAATATCTTCCAGCCTAATCTCCGAAGTGAGTACTACTTACACCTTTTTTAACATGTGTCTGCTTTCAAGTGCCCAAATTACCATCTCAATGTTAAGGAACTCTACAAGGAGAACTTAATGAGCCTCATTAATGCTTCATAATGCACAAGGTAGGGGAATAGAATATAGCACTCTTGTTTGTATTTGGAGTGCATTATGTGGGACGTTAGCATTAGTGCAAACAAAAACAACGGACATCAGTTCTGTTAGAATAATTATGTATATATTATCACACAACTCTTATGCTTAAGGGCCGTTGCTATAGTTATTATCAATTGTGCTGAAATTGTATTTTTCTTCGTCTGTGCAAAGCTGGCAATCCAAAAGATTGCAAGCCAGTCTCGTATCAGTGTTTGTTTCCAGAATCGGCCTGCTGACTGCCAAGGCTGAACATCGAGTACCGTGACGCAGACAGAGCAGAGACAAGGCCATATCGCAACTGTATGTTCAGCACATTTGCATTTTTGTATAATCATATATTGTGTCTAACTTGAGCTGTCGAGATTACCCCCTTCCCTCAGCGACAGCCTCAGTGATGTAACCGGGGACCTCCCGAATAAATAGACGAAGCACGTGGGCTGGACTTTTAGAACGTAGTTTGGATCTGTAACTAGAGTACAGCCCAAAACACATGTCTCCTCAGTTGAGACAAATTTAACTCTGTCTCTGCATGATTCCTTGCTTCTCGTCTGTTTAATAGATGTCATCAGTGTTTGATCCTGACAGTTCATAACAGCTCTAAGTCAGTGCTGGCATCAACGTAAAATGCTACACTATGTTTTTATGATGTCATACATGCCAATAGGTTGTCTAGAGTCGTGTAAAGTGTTTGTGTAAACTTTCAAAGACTAAACATGATTATTTCAAGACAAGAAGACATACCTGAGATATAGTTAAAGTACCAATGATAGTCACACACACACTAGGTGTGGTGAAAGTACAATGTTTTGGATTTAGATAGTTATCAGATATTCATGGATGCTTGCCTCATCTTTAGAGTTCTAAATGAACTTGGTCCCCCTCCCTTGATCCATCCATCCATCTTCTTCCGCTTAAGCAGGGAAGCCCAGACTTTCCTCTCCCCAGCCACTTCGTCCAGCTCTTCCCGGGGGATCCCGAGGCGTTCCCAGGCCAGCCGGGAGACATAGTCTTCCCAACGTGTCCTGGGTCTTCCCCGTGGCCTCCTACCGGTCGGACGTGCCCTAAACACCTCCCTAGGGAGGCGTTCGGGTGGCATCCTGACCAGATGCCCGAACCACCTCATCTGGCTCCTCTCGATGTGGAGGAGCAGAGGCTTTACTTTGAGCTCCCCCCGGATGACAGAGCTTCTCACCCTATCTCTAAGGGAGAGCCCCGCCACCCGGCGGAGGAAACTCATTTCGGCCGCTTGTACCCGAGATCTTGTCCTTTCGGTCATAACCCAAAGCTCATGACCATAGGTGAGGATGGGAACGTAGATCGACCGGTAAATTGAGAGCTTTGCCTTCCGGCTCAGCTCCTTCTTCACCACAACGGATCGATACAGCATCCGCATTACTGAAGACGCCACACCGATCCGCCTGTCGATCTCACGATCCACTCTTTCCTCACTCGTGAACAAGACTCCTAGGTACTTGAACTCCTCCACTTGAGGCAGGGTCTCCTCCCCAACCCGGAGATGGCACTCCACCCTTTTCCGGGCGAGAACCATGGACTTGGAGGTGCTGATTCCCATCCCAGTCGCTTCACACTCGGCTGCGAACCGATCCAGCGAGAGCTGAAGATCCTGGCCAGATGAAGCCATCAGGACCACATCATCCGCAAAAAGCAGAGACCTAATCCTGCAGCCACCAAACCGGATCCCCTCAACGCCTTGACTGCGCCTAGAAAATTCTGTCCATAAAAGTTATGAACAGAATGGGTGACAAAGGGCAGCCTTGGCGGAGTCAAACCCTCACCGGAAACGTGTCCGACCTACTGCCGGCAATGCGGACCAAGCTCCTCCCTTGATAGATTGTATTAATTAAAAAAAATAGCAGCCAAGTAAAGACCAGAGCAGTGACCAGAGGGGACTGCAACGGTGCAGGACTACATTTGGCCAAATGGTGGCGGTGACACCTATTTAACATTTAAAACCGCACTGAAATACTGGTTGAAAACTAATCAAACATGCACGCACAATTAGATTATTCACTTGGTGGGCGGCAGAGGGTGGAGTCGGCTCTCTTGGTTGCTTAGTTGGGTCCGCTCCTGTTTTTTTGTTTGTTTTGTTTTGTTTCTCTTTTAATGTCTTTAATGTCCTTTGTGTTCTTTGATGTTTCCCTCTTACACACATGCTTTTGTGTGCTATGGCTATGATTTTTGTTTCCCTTGACCTCTGTCTGGACTCCCAGGCTTAGACTGATTTTTTTTTTCCTCACCCCCCCAGCGTTTACCTGTTTCTCACCTTTTTTGTAAGGGGCGCCGGAAGTTGGCAGACCCGTCAGCGATCCCGTTCTGTCTCTCTGTAATGTTTGTCTGATCTTGAATGGGAAATCTTAATTTCCCCTCGGGGATTAATAAAGCCATCTCCGGGTTGGGGAGGAGATCTTGCCCCAAGTGGAGGAGTTCAAGTACCTCGGAGTCTTGTTCACGAGTGAGGGAAGAGTGGACGGTGAGATCGACAGGCGGATCGGTGCGGCGTCTTCAGTAATGCGGACGCTGTATCGGTCCGTTGTGGTGAAGAAGGAGCTGAGTCGGAAGGCAAAGCTCTCAATTTACCGGTTGATCTACATTCCCATCCTCACCTATGGTCATGAGCTTTGCGTCATGACCGAAAGGACAAGATCATGGGTACAAGCGGCCGAAATGAGTTTCCTCCGCCGGGTGGTGTGGCTCTCCCTTAGAGATAGGGTGAGACGCTCTGCTCGAAGTAAAGCCGCTGCTCCTCCACATGGAGAGGAGCCAGATGAGGTGGTTCGGGCATCTGGTCAGGATGCCACCCGAACGCCTCCCTAGGGAGGTGTTTAGGGCACGTCCGACCGGTAGGAGGCCAAAGGGAAGACCCAGGACACGTTGGGAAGACTATGTCTCCCGGCTGGCCTGGGAACGCCTCGGGATCCCCCGTGAGGAGCTGGACGAAGTGGCTGGGGAGAGCATACTTGACAACCCTCCCGAATTTTCCGGGAGACTCCCGAATTTTAGTGCCTCTCTCGAAAATCTCCTGGGACAGCCATTCTCCAGAATTTCTCCCGATTTCCAGCTGGACCTGAGTGAGGACAGCCTGTCGTGACGTCCGCTTTTCCTCCGGCCCAGTCACGTTATAATATCTACGGCTTTTGGAGCTCAGTGCGCAACTGCACACACAACAAGTAGGAGACTATTATATATGTCTCCGTCATCCATAGGTTTATCTATAACCCATAAAGTAGGCAGGCATGGAGCTATTTCTCAGCGTGTATTTATTTCAGCCGGCACGTTAATACACTGACACACAACATCCGGATTCCCATCATGCATTGCTTCAAAACTACGGCAAGTAGTAATGTCCAAAAACATAACAGAGACGAAGCAGAAGAACGAAGAAGAGACAGTCATGGCGACGACAAGTAAGAAGAAGAAGTACGCTTGCAAGTTCCAAAAATGATTGGAAACAAGAATTTCAGTTTACCCAGGACAGCTCGAAGGGGAAGGGGTATGCTCGGGAGAGATGGAAGATTCCAGACTCCGGTGCATTTGATGAAGGCACTTTAGTGCGTAACACACAGCAATGCATCATCAAAGAGGGTGTTCAGCATGGTTAGAAAGGTAGTGACAGAGAATAGAACGAGGATGGACAATTCAACCCTAAACTCACTCCTTTCACAGATGCTGCCCATACCTATGCTCCTTCAAAGGCTGTGCTACTGGCTGCAAAGCATTGCACTTTCAAATACAACATGAGTAGAGGACCGGTTCGCAGCCGAGTGTTCAGCGGCTGGAATGAGGATCAGCATCTCCAAATCTGAGGCCATGGTTCTCAGCAGGAAACCGATGGTTTGTACAGTCCAGGTAGAGGACGAGACTCTGTCCCAGGTGGAGGAATTTAAGTATCTCGGGGTCTTGTTCACGAGTGAGGGAAAGATGGAGAAGGAAATCAGCCGGAGAATCGGAGCAGCTGGGGCAGTATTGCAGTCTCTCTGCCGCACTGTTGTGACGAAACGAGAGCTGAGCCAGAAGGCAAAGCTCTCGGTCTACCGAGCTATCTACATTCCTCCTCTCACCTATGGTCATGAAGTGTGGGTCATGACCGAAAGAATAAGATCGCGGATACAAGCGGCCGGAATGAGTTTCCTCAGAAGGGTGGCTTGCATCTCCCTTAGAGATAGGGTGAGAAGTTCAGTCACCCGAGAGAGACTCGGAGTAGAGCCGCTGCTCCTTCGCTTGGAAAGGAGCCAGCTTAGGTGGTTCGGGCATGTTGTGCGGATGCCTCACGAGCGTCTCCCTATGGAGGTCCTCGTTGCACGTCCCATTGGGAAGAGACCCTGCGGCAGGCCAAGGACCAGATGGGGGGATTACATCTCCTCTCTGGCCTGGGAACGCTTCGGGATTCCCCAGGAGGAAGTTGCTAATGTTGCTCTGGTGAGGGAAGTCTGGGGGTCTCTGCTGGAGCTGTTGTCCCCGCGACCCGATTCCGGGATAAGCGGTTGAAGATGGATGGATGGATGGACATGAGTAGAGGAGTGTTATGTGTGTGTATATGTGTAAACAAATGATATATATATATATATATATATATATATATATATATATATATACATATATATATATATATATATATATATATATATATATATATATATATATATAAATAAAATAAATACTTACATTTCAGTGAATTCTAGCTATAAATATACTCCTCCCCCCTTAACCCCGCCCCGCCCCGCCCACCTCAACCCCCCAATCTCCCGAATTCGGAGGTCTCAAGGTTGGCAAGTATGGGCATACTTGCCAACCCTCCCGGATTTTCCGGGAGACTCCCGAAATTCAGCGCCTCTCCCGAAAACCTCCCGGGACACATTTTCTCCCGAAAATCTCCCGAAATTCAGGCGGAGCTGGAGGCCACGCCCCCTCCAGCTCCATGCGGACCCTGAGTCCGCTTTCCCACAATATAAAGAACGTCTACAGTAAAGCAGTCCGTCTGCCGTAAACAGCAACGTTGTGACACTCTTAAACAGGACAATACTGCCATCTAGTGCATTTGATGAAAGCACTTTTGTGCGTGCCACACAGCAATGCATCATCAGAGAGGGTGTTCAGCATGGTTAAGAAATATATTGACAGAGAATAGAACAAGGATGGACAATTCAACCCTTAACTCAACAATGAGTAGATGAGTGTTATGTGTGTGTATATGTGTAAATAAATGAACACTGAAAATCAAGTATTTCTTTATATATATATATATATATATATATATATATATATATCCATCCATCCATCCATCCATCCATTTTCTACCGCTTATTCCCTTCGGGGTCGCGGGGATATATATATATATATATATATATATATATATATATATATATATATATATATATATATATACATATATATATGAAATACTTGACTTGGTGAATTCTAGCTGTAAATATACTCCTCCCCTCTTAACCACGCCCCCAACCACGCCCCCGCCCCACCTCCCGAAATTGGAGGTCTCAAGGTTGGCAAGTATGAAGTATGGGGGAGAGGGAAGTCTGGGCTTCCCTGCTTAGGCTGCTGCCCCCGCGACTTGACCTCGGATAAGCGGAAGAAGATGGATGGATGGATTAATCAAGTTTTTCTGATTCTGATTCAGGCGGAGCTGGAGGCCACGCTCCCTCCGGCTCCATGCGGACCTGAGTCCGCTTTCCCACAATATAAAGAACGTCTACAGTAAAGCAGTCAATCTGCCGTAAACAGCAATGTTGTGACACTCTTAAACAGGACAATACTGCCATCTAGTGCATTTGATGAAAGCACTTTTGTGAATCATCAGAGAGGGTGTTCAGCATGGTTAGAAAGATAGTGACAGAGAATAGAACAAGGATGGACAATTCAACCCTTAACTCAACAATGAGTACATGAGTGTTATGTGTGTGTATATGTGTAAATAAATGAACACTGAAATTCAAGTAATTATTTTATTTATTTATAAATATATATATATATATATATATATGGGAATAAGCGGTAGAAAATGGATGGATGGATGGATGGATATATATATATATATACATATATATATATATATCAGTGTTTCCCACACATTCATTTATTTGTGGCGGCCCGCCACGAAATAATTACGTCCGCCACAAATGGATTTTTCGGCTTTTGACTCGCTCGACTGCTCATAAAAGCAATGGGACTGTCTGTGAATGTTGCTTGTAGTTACACCTCCGGTGCAGTAGGTGGCGGTAGCCTACTATGCATTGTAACTCCGCCAATAGCACAGAAGAAGAAGAAGAAGAAGAAGAAGAGGGACGGATGGACGGACGGGATCAAAATACTCGCCGGCTACTTTTCATAATGATGGCGCTTCCTACGTTTCTACCTCAAACGTCCAAAAGCTGCTGAAAGCCTTGATCCAGGATGCCATGGGGAAAAAAAACTTAAATGGTGCCTTTTGGCGATAGTTAGCAGCTTGGTGGCTCATAGCCGGCTAGCTAACGCTTGCTAACGTGGTAGCATTGCTCCATTTTTACAGGTGTTATAGGTAGATAGATAGTTATAGCTGCATCGCTCGCGGCTCGTCATATATTTAACGTTAATCCACGATTTCACCGAGCGTTTCACCGACGAGCTAACGTGTCCAGGTTATAGCCCTGTTGTCAATAAACACACATGGACTGAAGCTAAATTGTCCACTGTCCACTGCAGCATGTGAATGCAATGAAAAGAATACAATCTGAGCCAACCAGCTGTTAAAATGTTGTCCAGGTTAATGTTTTGGCCATTAAAGGCTCTTCATTTCAAGATTTCAACTGTGATCGGGCTTTAAACAGGTGGCTGACCTGTTCAGATAGGTGTAACTGCTACTGGTCAAATAATGTGAAATAGCATTTAATTTGACATGTATGCAATGCCATTTAAATGTAATTATAGATAATAATAATAATAAATACTGTGTAGTGTTGTAAATAGTCAACGGGAAGAATTTTAGTAAGATATAAGCCATGAGCACTACACAGCCAGAAAAAAACCTAGGCAGGACAAGTAAAAATATTGGGGCAAGTAGATTTGAGAAGTCGGGCAAGTAGAAAAAAACCTTAACGTTGAACCCTGCACGTGTTGAGCTGCTGCCGCTTAAGGTTAGACGGCACTGTACATAGAGCGCTTCTGCTCGTTAGCAATAAATTCTAATGTTGGATGTTCACTCCTTCACACAGATGAGTATAGAAAAATATTTTCAACGGCCGAAAAGGGCTGGACTTGGAGAGGAGGTAGGCCTACAGTCCGGACCACAGGTACGACCTGTTCAGCAGCAGCAGGAGGAGGAGGAGGAGGTTGACTGACTGTGGCAGGACACCTCTGCCTCTGTTTCACTTCATGTTGCTGGTAAATAATATGGTTGTAGTAGTAGGCTAACGTTAAATTATTTAGTATTCACTAATTAAAGGGGCAGAGCTTTAAGAGACATTTTAGCTTTTATATTTTATAAGATATATTTTTTGTAAGAACTACAATTAATACATATATTTCAGTGAATCACTAATTGTTCAAATCTGTATATAAATATGTACATAAAATGTTGTAATTATATTCCAACTCCGCGTTCTTCTTGGTCATCGGCGCTGCCGCCGCCGCCGCCACCACCCCCCGCCCCCTGACCACACCACCACAAATAGATGCCTGTCCTGTGGGAAACACTGTATATATATATATAGATATATATATATATATATATATATATATATATATATATATATATATATATAGCTAGAATTCACTGAAAGTCAATTATTTCTTTATATATATATATATATATATATATATATATATATATATATATATATATATATATATATATATATATATCCATCCATCCATCCATCCATTTACTACCGCTTATTCCCTTCGGGGTCGCGGGGATATGATTCTGATTCTGATTCTGATACTTTACATGTAAAGAACTACTTAAATACTAACACATTCTTCTGTCACAGCTCTATTGCGCCGGCTTCATGTCAAGTGGGTTCGACGGGCGCTTGTTTCAAACACCGATGTCACCACATTCACCTTAAAAATAGTAATGAACACGTTTTAAACTTTAAAAGGTGGTGTTTACCCCCGCCCCACCACGACGGGGCTAATGGCAAGGCAGCTGCCGCAATCAAAGCCAGCTCATATGATTGTCGCCACTCGCCACGCAAATTATAGCTGCCACAAATAGAGACACCACGGCGTCTCTCGAGCGCCCCTTGAGTGCTGATTTAAGCCCATCATGTCGTCTCGCTTTGACACCTTGTTGTGCTACCGATACTGCGCGCATAAGCGTGTTCCGCCCGCTTCCATTTGGAAAAAAAAAAGAGATTTAACCATCCGAGTTAAACACACACCGGAGGTGTAAGACGCACGTGCTTCCATACTTAACCCAGTCAACAGCGAATGAATAACATTATTGAAGAGTCGTCTTGAGTTTGCTCGAGGGTTGATTGGTGTTTCGCAGACTTCACAGAAAACCAATTTGGAAAGAGATATTAAAAAAAAAAAAAAAGTGTGAAAAAGAGTGTAAATAAATGACTTTGGCTTCACGGCTCACTGGAGTGAGAAATGTGGCGTATAACTATTATTGGTTTTTCCTGACTTTGCACATTTCTATTACAAACCCCAAAACCGGTGAAGTTGTCACGTTGTGTAAAAGGTAAATAAAAACAGAATACAACAAATCCTTTTTCAACTTATATTCAATTGAATAGACTGCAAAGACAAGATACTTAACGTTCGAACTGGCAAACGTTGATATTTTTTGCAAATATTAGCTCATTTGGAATTTGATGCCTGCAACGTGTTTCGAAAAAGCTGGCACAAGTGGCGAAAAAGACTGATAATGTTGAGGAATGCTCAGCAAACACTTATTTGGAACATCCCACAGGTGAACAGGCTAATTGGGAACAGGTGGGTGCCATGATTGGGTATAAAAGCTGCCCTGAGATCGGTAGGTTGTGAGTTCAAACCCCGGCCGAGTCATACCAAAGACTATAAAAATGGGACCCATTACCTCCCTGCTTGGCACTCAGAATCAAAGTTTGGAATTGGGGGTTAAATCACCAAAAATTATTCCCGGGCGTGGCCCCCGTTGCTGCTCACTACTCCCCTAGGGGATGGGTCAAATGCAGAGGACAAATTTAACCACACCTAGTGTGTGTGTGAAAATCATTGGTACTTTAACTTTAACGTTGGAACTGGAAAACGTTGTTATTTTTTGTGCAAATATTAGCTCATTTGGAATTTGTTTTGAAAAAGCTGGCACAAGTGGCAAAAAAGACTGATAATGTTGAGGAATGCTCATCAAACACTTATTTGGAACATCCCACAGGTGAACAGGCTAATTGGGAACAGGTGGGTGCCATGATTGGGTATAAAAGCGGCTTATCCGCCCTGAGATGGGTAGGTTGTGAGTTCAAACCCCGGGCCGAGTCATACCAAAGACTATAAAAATGGGACCCATTACCTCCCTGCTTGGCACTCAGCATCAAGGGTTGGAATTGGGGGTTAAATCACCAAAAATTATTCCCGGGCGTGGCCACCGCTGCTGCTCACTACTCCCCTAGGGAATGGGTCAAATGCAGAAGACAGATTTAACCACACCTAGTGTGTGTGTGAAAATCATTGGTACTTTAACTTTAACGTTCGAACTGGAAAACTTTGTTATTTTTTGTGCAAATATTAGCTCATTTGGAATTTGATGCCTGCAACATGTTTCGAAAAAGCTGGCACAAGTGGCAAAAAAGACTGAGAATGTTGAGGAATGCTCATCACACACTTATTTGGAACATCCCACAGGCGAACAGGCTAATTGGGAACAGGTGGGTGCCATGATTGGGTATAAAAGCGGCTTATCCGCCCTGAGATCGGTAGGTTGTGAGTTCAAACCCCGGGCCGAGTCATACCAAAGACTATAAAAATGGGACCCATTATCCTCCCTGCTTGGCACTCAGAATCAAAGGTTGGAATTGGGGGTTAAATCACCAAAAATTATTCCCGGGCGTGGCCACCGCTGCTGCTCACTGCTCCCCTCACCTCCTAGGGCGTGAACTAGGGGATGGGTCAAATGCAGAGGAACAATTTAACCACACCTAGTGTGTGTGTGAAAATCATTGGTACTTTAACTTTAACATTGGAACTGGGAAACGTTGTTATTTTTTGTGCAAATATTAGCTCATTTGGAATTTGTTTTGAAAAAGCTGGCACAAGTGGCAAAAAAGACTGAGAATGTTGAGGAATGCTCATCAAACACTTATTTGGAACATCCCACAGGTGAACAGGCTAATTGGGAACAGGTGGGTGCCATGATTGGGTATAAAAAGCAGCTTCCATGAAATGCTCAGTCATTCACAAACAAGGACGGGGCGAGGGTCACCACTTTGTCAACAAATGCGTGAGCAAATTGTTGAACAGTTTAAGAAAAACCTTTCTCAACCAGCTATTGCAAGGAATTTAGGGATATCACCATCTACGGTCTTTAATATCAAACGGTTCAGGCTGTACTGCATCAAAAACCGACATCAGTGTGTAAAGGATATCGCCACATGGGATCGGGAACACTTCAGAAAACCACTGTCAGTAACTACAGTGTTCTGTGGTCTGACGAGTCCACATTTCAAATTGTTTTTTGGAAACTGTGGACGTTGTGTCCTCTAACATAATAGTGAGAGTCCAGTACATAGTGGATCTAGCATAATAGTGAGAGTCCAGTCCATAGTGGATCTAGCATAATAGTGAGAGCCCAGTCCATAGTGGATCTAACATCATAGTGAGAGTCCAGTCCATAGTGGATCTAACATAATAGTGAGATTCCAGTCCATAGTGGATCTAACATAATAGTGTGAGAGTCCAGTCCATAGTGGATCTAACATAATAGTGAGAGTCCAGTCCATAGTGGATCTAACATAATAGTGTGAGAGTCCAGTCCATAGTGGATCTAACATCATAGTGAGAGTCCAGTCCATAGTGGATCTAACATAATAGTGTGAGAGTCCAGTCCATAGTGGATCTAACATAATAGTGAGAGTCCAGTCCATAGTAGATCTAACATAATAGTGTGAGAGTCCAGTCCATAGCGGCTCTAACATAATAGTGAGAGTCCAGTCCATAGTGGATCTAACATAATAGTGAGATTCCAGTCCATAGTGGATCTAACATAATAGTGAGAGTCCAGTCCATAGTGGATCTAACATAATAGTGTGAGAGTCCAGTCCATAGTGGATCTAACATCATAGTGAGAGTCCAGTCCATAGTGGATCTAACATAATAGTGAGAGTCCAGTCCATAGTGGATCTAACATAATAATGTGAGAGTCCAGTCCATAGTGGATCTAACATAATAGTGTGAGAGTCCAGTCCATAGTGGATCTAACATAATAGTGTGAGAGTCCAGTCCATAGTGGATCTAAGATAATAGTGTGAGAGTTCAGTCCACAGTGGATCTAACATAATAGTGAGAGAGTCCAGTCCATAGTGGATCTAACATAATAGTGTGAGAGTCCAGTCCACAGTGGATCTAACATAATAGTGAGAGAGTCCAGCCCATAGTGGCTCTAACATAATAGTGAGAGTCCAGTCCATAGTGGATCTAAGATAATAGTGTGAGATTCCAGTCCATAGTGGATCTAACATAATATTGTGAGAGTCCAGTCCATAGTGGATCTAACATAATAGTGTGGGAGTCCAGTCCATAGTGGATCTAACATAATATTGTGAGAGTCCAGTCCATAGTGGATCTAACATAATAGTGTGGGAGTCCAGTCCATAGTGGATCTAGCATAATAGTGTGAGAGTCCAGTCCACAGTGGATCTAACATAATAGTGAGAGAGTCCAGTCCATAGTGGATCTAACATAATAGTGTGAGAGTCCAGTCCATAGTGGATCTAACATAATAGTGAGAGTCCAGTCCATAGTGGATCTAACATAATATTGTGAGAGTCCAGTCCATAGTGGATCTAACATAATAGTGTGGGAGTCCAGTCCATAGTGGATCTAGCATAATATTGTGAGAGTCCAGTCCATAGTGGATCTAACATAATAGTGTGAGAGTCCAGTCCATAGTGGATCTAACATAATAGTGTGAGAGTCCAGGCCATAGTGGATCTAACATAATAGTGAGAGTCCAGTCCATAGTAGATCTAACATAATCGTGTGAGAGTCCAGTCCATAGTGGATCTAACATAATAGTGTGAGAGTCCAGTCCATAGTGGATCTAACATAATAGTGAGAGTCCAGTCCATAGTGGATCTAACATAATATTGTGAGAGTCCAGTCCATAGTGGATCTAACATAATAGTGAAAGTCCAGTCCATAGTGGATCTAATATAATATTGTGAGAGTCCAGTCCATAGTGGATCTAACATAATAGTGAGAGTCCAGTCTATAGTGGATCTAACATAATAGTGAGAGTCCAGTCCATAGTGGATCTAACATAATAGTGTGAGAGTCCAGTCCATAGTGGATCTAACATAATAGTGTGAGAGTCCAGTCCATAGTGGATCTAACATAATATTGTGAGAGTCCAGTCCATAGTGGATCTAACATAACAGTGTGAGAGTCCAGTCCATAGTGGATCTAACATAATATTGAGAGAGTCCAGTCCATAGTGGATCTAACATAATAGTGTGAGAGTCCAGTTCATAGTGGATCAAACATAATAGTGTGAAAGTCCAGTCCATAGTGGATCTAAGATAATAGTGTGAGAGTCCAGTCCATAGTGGATCTAACATAATAGTGTGAGAGTCCAGTCCACAGTGGATCTAACATAATATTGTGAGAGTCCAGTCCATAGTGGATCGAACATCATAGTGAGAGTCCAGTCCATAGTGGATCTAACATAATAGTGAGAGAGTCCAGTCCATAGTGGATCTAACATAATAGTGTGAGAGTCCAGTCCATAGTGGATCTAACATCATAGTGAGGGTCCAGTTCATAGTGGATCTAAAATAATAGTGTGAGAGTCCAGTCCATAGTGGATCTAACATAATAATGAGAGTCCAGTCCATAGTGGATCTAACATAATAGTGTGAGAGTCCAGTCCATAGTGGATCTAACATAATAGTGAGAGTCCAGTCCATTGTGGATCTAACATAATAGTGAGAGAGTTCAGTCCATAGTGGATCTAACATGATAGTGTGAGAGTCCAGTCCATAGTGGATCTAACATAATAGTGTGAGAGTCCAGTCCATAGTGGATCTAACATAATAGTGAGAGTCCAGTCCATAGTGGATCTAATATAATATTGTGAGAGTCCAGTCCATAGTGGATCTAACATAATAGTGTGAGAGTCCAGTCCATAGTGGATCTAACATAATAGTGTGAGAGTCCAGTCCATAGTGGATCTAACATAATAGTGAGAGTCCAGTCCATAGTGGCTCTAACATAATAGTGAGAGTCCAGTTCATAATGGATCTAACATAATAGTGAGATATGTTGTGATAGACATCGTTTTCGTGGGCGGCTGCGATATACATCACAACATACAGTCGAATGTATCTCCTCCCCAACCCGGAGATGGCACTCCACCCTTTTCCGGGCGAGAACCATGGACTCGGACTTGGAGGTGCTGATTCCCATCCCAGTCGCTTCACACTCGGCTGCGAACCGATCCACTGAGAGCTGAAGATCCTGGCCGGATGAAGCCACCAGGACCAAATCATTTGCAAAAAGCAGAGACCTAATCCTGGAGCCACCAAACCGGATCCCCTCAACGCCTTGACTGCGCCTAGAAATTCTGTCCATAAAAGTTATGAACAGAATCGGTGACAAAGGGCAGCCTTGGCGGAGTCCAACCCTCACTGGAAACGTGTCCGACTTACTAGCCGGCAATGCGGACCAAGCTCTGACATACAGGGAGCGGACCGCCACAATCAGACAGTCCGATACTCTCTGAGCACTCCCCACAGGACTTCCCGGAGTACAGGGTCCAATGCCTTCTCCAAGTCCACAAAGCACATGTAGACTGGTTGGGCAAACTCCCAATGCACCCTCAAGGAGTATAGAGCTGGTCCACAGTTCCACGACCAGGACGAAAACCACACTGTTCCTCCTGAATCCGAGGCTCGACTATCCGGCGTAGCCTCCTCTCCAGTACACCTGAATAAACCTTACCTCATTTATTTTCCGACTAAGATGTTGCGATATACATCACAACATACAGTCCAATGTATCCCGACTAAGAGGAACAGGTGGGCCGCATGATTGCATGTTCATGCACAACACAACCAGATAGTTAGTCCAGTGCCAACATGCTCAGAGTGTTTAGCAAAGTTTCACAACAAAACAAGTTGTAAACTATCCATCCTTCACAGAGACTAACATTCCACTGTGAGTATTTCTGTCAAAGTATGAGTGGGCAGACAATAATAAAGCTGCACACTGGGATCAGCTCTGAGTTTGATGTGTGCAGCGGCAGGATTGGCATGTGAATAATGTGCTGTGTGGATTACACACATGACTTTTCTTTCATTTCCAGCTCCGTGCACTATCGGGACCGCCGCTGACTGAATAATTGCCGGCGCGGTGGTGTCTGGGGACAGGGAGGCGATGTCGTGGCGACCTCAGGGATGGGAGTGGTTTTTATTAATGTGGCTTCAGCGTGTATAAATGACATCCTCGGCTGGAGAAGCAGGATGACAGGAAAAGGGGAGGCACGACTTCGGGGAAGCTAAAGTGCCTGGAGAAAAAAAAAATGTCAACCTGTGCAATCAAGTGAGTCCTGATGTACCGCGGAACCTCCGAAGTCATGTTAAACTGGCGGCCCGCGGACCACGTCCGGCCCGCCAAACCTTTTCATTTACTTGCCAACCCTCCCGGATTTTCCGGGAGACTCCCGAAATTCAGCGCCTCTCTCGAAAACCTCCCGGAACACATTTTCTCCCGAAAATCTCCCAAAATTCAGGCGGAGCTGGAGGCCACGCCCCCTCCAGCTCCATGCGGACCCGAGTCCGCTTTCCCACAATATAAAGAACGTCTACAGTAAAGCAGTCCGTCTGCCGTAAACAGCAATGTTGTGACACTCTTAAACAGGACAATACTGCCATCTAGTGCATTTGATGAAAGCACTTTTGTGCGTGCCACACAGCAATGCATCATCGGAGAGGGTGTTCAGCATGGTTAGAAAGATAGTGACAGAGAATAGAACAAGGATGGACAATTCAACCCTTAACTCAACAATGAGTAGATGAGTGTTATGTGTGTGTATATGTGTAAATAAATGAACACTGAAATTCAAGTATTTCTTTTATTTATATATATATATATATATATATATATATATATATATATATATATATATATATATATATATATATATATATTAGAGATGTGCGGTTTGCGGCCACAACCGCGGAGTCCGCGGATTATCCGCGGATCGGGCGGATGAAATTTAAAAAAATTAGATTTTATCCGCGGGTCGGGTCGGGTCGGGTCGGGCGGTTGAAATAAAAAAAAAAAAGAAGATTTTAAATAGATTCAGGCGGGTGGCAGTTAAACCAATAGATTAAATAGATTCAGGCGGGTGGCAGTTAAACCAATTCGGAAATATATATACATAGTTAAATGTTGTTACCCACATACGAAAAACGAGCAGGCACCTGCAGCATATGCCACAACAGAAGAAAAAAAAAAAAAGAGATGGACACTTTTACGGAGCGGAGAAGGGACGCCTCGCCGGGGTCCGGGACCGAGGGCCCCACCGGGAGCCGTAGCTGAGGCGATCCGCGAGAAGGGCCCGACGCACGTCCAGGGTCACCACCGCGCCCACCGCACCGACACCCCGCCTCGTCCGCCTTCGCCGCGGCCGGCGTCACGCGCAGCAGGTAAGCAGCTTACCTGCCCGCCACCCCCGTGGCCGGGGGCTCGTACAGGGGTCACTCCGCGCGCTCCGCCCGCGCAGCTTACCTGCCCGCCACCCCTGTTGCTGGGGGCGCGTAACAGGGGTCACTCCGCGCGCAGTGCGCTCATGAAAGGGGTGGGGCTCACCCTGGTTGATATAGAGAGCAGGACGGTGGCCATGGAAGTTGGAACCCGCTAAGGAGTGTGTAACAACCCACCTGCCGAATCAACTAGCCCTGAAAATGGATGGCGCTGGAGCGTGGGCCCATATCTGGCCGTCGCCGGCAGCGAGACGCGCTTTGAGGTGCGCTCAGCGCGGCTCCCATATGATTGCGCACTGGTGTGCGTCTGGGTCGTGACAGCGTGGCACGCGAATGTCTGTGCATTGGATCAGTCTCCTTTCTTTAACAGGCAAAAGCTTTATAACCTCACCATACCTGCCAACTTTTAAATCAGAAAAACCTAGTAGCCAGGGTCCAAGGGCCGCAGGCCCCGGTAGGTCCAGGACAAAGTCCTGGTGGAGGGTTCAGGGCTTCGCATTCAGACAGGTTAAAATGTTGCTAAAACCATCACTTTTCTATCAGTCACAGTGACTTTTCAAAACAAAAATATTACAGCAAAAACCATATGGGTTGATTGACATGTTTATTCTGTAAGCTAACTTCAATAGTTTGAAATTATTTTGACAGTTAATGCCAGTTATCCTGTCAACCTTTCACAAGACTTCAATTTGTTAATTGAAAGTATAAATAGTATAAACACTTTTTACAGTATGTCGTGCTGTGAAATACAGCCGACAGGATTGCGCATGCATGGTGCAGGAGAACAAAGGACTTCTTTCATTTAAGGTTTGTGATAAACCATCAAACTCATTCGTTAAAAGGACTCTATAGTAATATAAAGCGAATTTTGTTGGCCATTATCATGCAAGAAAAGTTTATTTTTGGGATCGCGATCACCGCGTAATGATTTTTAAAGGTTGCATTACATTATTAACTGTCCCATGTGATCAGCCAGTGCGATTGGAAGTCCATGCTCAATTATTGCCTCCGTAAATAAAACTTCGGCATTTATCACATCCAAAGAATCTGTTTGGGCGACGAAAAACGTTGAAAGTTTTCCACTTGTATCGCTAGCAACGGCATTAGACTTGTGTTTTTTTGTCCCAACGTGGTCTTTTACATCGCTAATTCCTCCGTGTCTGATCGAAAAATCTTGTCTGCACAAGGTGCAATTCGCGTAGTTTTCACCCTTTTTTAAATTTTTTTATTAATATTAGATATATAACAACGGGCGGATGTGGGCGGGTGCAGTTCTGATCAAACGTTACATCGGGTGGATGGCGGATGGTTGACGACTTTCTGATGCGGTTGCGGATGAAATAATTGCCTATCTGCGCATTTCTAATATATATATATATATATATATATATATATATATATATATATATATATATATATATATATATATATATATATATATATATATATGTATGTGTGGGAAAAAAATCACAAGACTACTTCATCTCTACAGGCCTGTTTCATGAGGGGTTCCCTCAATCATCAGGAGATTTTAATTTAAAAAAAAAATGAAAATCTCCTGATGATTGAGGGAACCCCTCATGAAACAGGCCTGTAGAGATGAAGTAGTCTTGTGATTTTATTCCCACACATACATATATTGCGCTCTACCACGGTATCGAGCACTATTTTTTGGATAACCTTATTAAGACAAATATATATATATATATTTATATATATATATGAAATACTTGACTTGGTGAATTCTAGCTGTAAATATACTCCTCGCCTCTTAACCACGCCCCCAACCACGCCCCCCCCCCGCACCCACCTCCCGAAATTGGAGGTCTCAAGGTTGGCAAGTATGCCCGCCGGACATCACCCAAATAGGCTTGATGAAACATTTCAAACTAGGGTGGCTCATATACAGTCACGATCAAACGTTTACATACACTTGTAAAGAACATGAACTTGAGTTTCCAATCATTTCTAGAACTCTTATTTTTTCGTGACAGATTGGAGCACAAAAACACAAACAAACATTCATTTTTTGTTTCCTTTGACCATATAACTTTCATCCAGAATGTCTTATCTTTGTCCATGTGATGTCAGATGAAACAAAAATCGAGCTGTTTGGCCACAATACCCAGCAATATGTTTGGAGGAGAAAAGGTGAGGCTTTTAATCCCAGGAACACCAGTGACGTGCGGTGAGGTTGATGGCTGGTGAGGCACTGACTTCATCACAGTCAGATTTACAAACATATGAACCCTAAAGAGTATCTTATTCACCATTTGATTGGCAGCAGTTAACGGGTTATGTTTAAAAGCTCATACCAGCATTCTTCCCTGCTTGGCACTCAGCATCAAGGGTTGGAATTGGGGGTTAAATCACCAAAAAATATTCCCGGGCGCGGCGCCGCTGCTGCCCACTGCTCCCCTCACCTCCCAGGGGGTGATCAAGGGGATGGGTCAAATGCAGAGGACACATTTCATTACACCTAGTGTGTGTGTGACAATCATTGGTACTTTAACTTAGCTTTAACTTTACACATACAAACTGTAGCACACAACAAAAAAGCACATTTAATAAAAAAAAAACGTTATTATGGTCTTACCTTTACTTATAAATGAAGTCCATGCGCCACTGTTGTGCTGGATTAATGCACCCCCTGACGGGAGTGTTATATCAACTAAAGCCCTCACTTCAACTTTCCACGTGCAAGATTGAATCTATTTAAAAAAAGTGTAACCGAGGGTTTATAAATGTCGCCTATACTTTATGAAACTACAAAATAACAAACACGGAGGCTCCAGTTTACATGAGGACCACTTTATTTACATTCTTTCAAAAACCTACGCTCCACTCCAACGTGTTATCACTTCCGCTCTTAGCGCCTTCAAAATAAGAGCTCAAGGCATATACTGTATAACAGCGCATAACAGCAACTTAACATCACAAAGAGGAAAGCCCATGAAAATAGGTTACAAAAGTTATTTAATAAGAAGCCAAAAAGTGCAAAAACAATAATGTTCGTGTTGGAGGAGTTGTGAATTAGATACACCTGCAGTCTGCAGGTGTACCTAATGTTGTGGCCCTGCAGTCATTCACAACTCCTCCAACACCAACATTATTGTTTTTGCACTTTTTGGCTTCTTATGAAATAACTTTTTTAAATAGATTCAATCTTGCACGTGGAAAGTTTAAGTGTGGGCTTTAGTTGATATAACACTCCCATAAGTAGTTGCATTCTACAGCGGGGGTGCAGGAGGCGGATTACTGCCTGTCTTTCGCAGCCGTTTTATGATCGCTCAGCACAAGAAATACGTTACACACATACAGTTGTTGACAAAATACACTGTACATTATATACCTCAGCTAACTAAACTATGGAAATGTATAATATAGTTCATATAGCAATACGGTCTCACTGCACAGCAGACCAGCAGTTAGCCGAGTCCGCAATCCATGTTGAGGCACAACGCAGTGACGTGCCTCAACTGGCTGCTGATCACCGCACCGTCTCTTCTCAGTATTTGAACGGCAAATGTGAAAATTCAGCGATTTTAAATAAAAATAATCGAAAACTGATGAAGTAAATGGAAAATAACTTCATAGTATAATCACTGGATACATATAACAATTTAATTAAAAAAAAAAATATTTTTACATTTTTTTCTTTCCATGATGGCAGGTGAGGCGGGGCCTCACCTGCCTCTAGTGACTGCACGTCACTGAGGAACACCACACCTACCGTCAAGCATAGTGGTGGCAGTATTATGCTCTGGGCCTGTTTTGCTGAACTGGTGCTTTACAGAGAGTAAATGGGACAATGAAAAAGGAGGATTACCTGCCGGGTCAAAAGTATACGTACAGCAATGTTAATATTTGCTTACATGTCCCTTGGCAAGTTTCACTGCAATAAGACACTTTTGGTAGCCATCCACAAGCTTCTGCTTGATTTTTTGACCACTCCTCTTGACAAAATTGGTGCAGTTCAGCTAAATTTGTTAGTTTTCTGACATGGACTTGTTTCTTCAGCATTGTCCACACGTTTAAGTCAGGACTTTGGGAAGGCCATTTTTAAACCTTAATTCTAGCCTGATTTAGCCATTCCTTTACCACTTTTGACGTGTGTTTTGGGGTCATTGTCCTGTTGGAACACCCAACTGCGCCCAAGACCCAACCTCCGGGCTGATGACTTTAGGTTATCCTGAAGAATTTGGAGATAATCCTCCTTTTTCATTGTCCCATATATTGCTGGGTATTGTGGCCAAACAGCTACATTTTTGTTTCATCTGACATTGTCAGGACTTGGTCCTGGGTGTTTGCTTTTCCGGAATGCAACGGAAAGTTGGCTCGGGCGAGACGGGAATGTGACTACATATTTATTTAATATTATCAAAAAAAGAACAAACTAAAGGCGCGCAACGAGGCGGAAGTACAGACTTGACAAATGAAATAAATACTTGCACGTGGGCAGAAACTGTGAACAATGAAACAAAAACACTAACTGTGGCATTAATAAACAAAAACTTACTTGGCTTGGACTAAAGTTGCAGCATGAAAGATGGACATGAAAAAACAAGTGTCAGGAATGTGAAGATCATAAATGCGGGATGTCGCCAGGAAGACAAACTGAAAACAATGAACTTAAATACTACAGACATGATTAACGAAAACAGGTGCCTGACTCAAAACGTGAAACAGGTGCGTGACGTGACAGGTGAAAACTAATGGGTTGCTATGGTGACAAACAAGAGTGCACAATGATTCCAAACGTGGAACAGGTGAAACTAATGGGTAACCATGGAAACAAGACAAGGGAGTGAAAAGCCAGAAACTAAAGAGTCCAATAACTAAACAAAACAAAACATGACTAAAACAAAACATGATTACACAGGCATGACAGACATCACATGGACAAAGATAAGACCTTCTGGAGGTAAGTTCTGTCGTCAGATGAAACAAAAATTTAGCTGTTTGGCCACAATACCCAGCAATATGTTTGGAGGAGAAACGATGAGGCCTTTAATCCCAGGAACACCCAGCCTACCGCCAAGCATGGTGGTGGTAGTATTATGCTCTGGGCCTGTTTTGCTGCCAATGGAACTGGTGCTTTACAGAGAGTAAATGGGACAATGAAAAAGGAGGATTACCTCCAAATTCTTCAGGACAAGCTAAAATTATTAGCCTTGAGGTTGGGTCTTGGGCGCAGTTGGGTGTTCCAACAGGACAATGACCCCAAACACACGTTAAAAGTGGTAAAGGAATGGCTAAATCAGGCTAGAATTAAGGTTTTTGAATGGCCTTCCCAAAGTCCCGACTTAAACGTGTGGACAATGCTGAAGAAACAAGTTCATATCAGAATACCAACACATTTGTAGAAATGATTGGAAACTCAAAGACAGCCATGACATGATGTTCTTTACAAGTGTATGTCAACTTTTGACCACAACTGTATGGAGTACTTCTGCCACCCCACAGGGGGCAACCGTTTGGCAAAGGGTGAGTAGAAGAAAAACACCACCCTGAAAAAAAAATCTAAAATAGCTAAAATCGGACTTATTACAGAGACTGGATAACAAAGTATGAATGTTCTGTCCTGAGCCACTGCTCGAGTCAATGTTTCCACTTGGACCTCTTAAGCGACGGACTCACTAATCCAGTATCAACGGTACAAATCCACATGTGTAAGGTTCATCACTATACTTGTTCAAATCTTCGTATCGTATTTTTCGGACTATATGGCGGACTTAAAATCCTTTCATTTTCTCCAAAATCGACAGTGCTCCAAACTGTTCCCACCAGGTTGGGAGCATGGAATTGTCCAAAACGTTTTGGTAACCATTCAAAGTTCCTTTCACTAGAACTAAGGTGCCAAGCCCAACTCCTGAAAAACAACCCCGCACCATAATTTCATCCATCCATCTTCTTCCGCTTATCCGAGGTCAGGTCGCGGGGGCAGCAGCCTAAGCAGGGAAGCCCAGACTTCCCTCTCCCCAGTCACTTCGTCCAGCTCCTCCCGGGGGATCCCGAGGCGTTCCCAGGCCAGCCGGGAGACATAGTCTTCCCAGCGTGTCCTGGGTCTTCCCCGTGGCCTCCTCCCGGTCGGACGTGCCCTAAACACCTCCCTAGGGAGGCGCTCGGGTGGCATCCTGACCAGATGCCCGAACCACCTCATCTGGCTCCTCTCAATGTGGAGGAGCAGCGGCTTTACTTTGAGCTCCCCCCGGATGACAAAGCTTCTCACCCTATCTCTAAGGGAGAGCCCCGCCACCCGGCGGAGGAAACTCATTTCGGCCACTTGTACCCGTGATCTTGTCCTTTCGGTCATAACCCAAAGCTCGTGACCATAGGTGAGAATGGGAACGTAGATCGACCGGTACATTGAGAGCTTTGCCTTCCGGCTCAGCTCCTTCTTCACCACAACGGATCGATACAGCGTCCGCATTACTGAAGACGCCGCACCGATCCGCCTGTTGATCTCACGATCCACTCTTCCCTCACTCGTGAACAAGACTCCGAGGTACTTGAACTCCTCCACTTGGGGCAAGATCTCCTCCCCAACCCGGAGATGGCACTCCACCCTTTTCCGGGCGAGAACCATGGACTCGGACTTGGAGGTGCTGATTCTCATCCCAGTCGCTTCACACTCAGCTGCGAACCGATCCAGTGAGAGCTGAAGATCCTGGCCAGATGAAGCCATCAGGACCACATCATCTGCAAAAAGCAGAGACCTAATCCCACAGCCACCAAACCAGATCCCCTCAACGCCTTGACTGCGCCTAGAAATTCTGTCCATAAAAGTTATGAACAGAATCGGTGACAAAGGGCAGCCTTGGCGGAGTCCAACCCTCACCGTAAACGTGTCCGATTTACTGCCGGCAATGCGAACCAAGCTCTGACACTGATCATACAGGGAGCGGACCGCCACAATCAGACAGTCCAAAACCCCATACTCTCTGACTTCCCGAGGGACACGGTCGAATGCCTTCTCCAAGTCCACAAAGCACATGTAGACTGGTTGGGCAAACTCCCATGCACCCTCAAGGACCCTGCCGAGAGTATAGAGCTGGTCCACAGTTCCACGACCAGGACAAAAACCACACTGTTCCTCCTGAATCCGAGGTTCGACTATCCGGCGTAGCCTCCTCTCCAGTACACCTGAATAGACCTTACCGGGAAGGCTGAGGAGTGTGATCCCACGGAAGTTAGAACACACCCTCCGGTTCCCCTTTTTAAAGAGAGGGACCACCACCCCGGTCTGCCAATCCAGAGGTACCGCCCCCGATGTCCACGCGATGCTGCAGAGTCTTGTCAACCAAGACAGCCCCACAGCATCCAGAGCCTTAAGGAACTCCGGGCGGATCTCATCCACCCCTGGGGCCTTGCCACCATAATTCCTCCCCCACCAAATTTCACACTCGGCACAATGCAGTCCGAAATGTAGCGTTCTCCTGGCAACCTCCAAACCCAGACTGGTCCATCAGATTGCCAGATGGAAATGCGTGATTCATCACTACAGAGAAAGCGTCTCCACTGCTCTAGAGTCCAGTGGCGACGTGCTTTACACCACTGCATCCCACGCTTTGCATTGGTAATGTATGGCTTAGATGCGGCTGTTCGGCCATGGAAACCCATCCCGTAAAGCTCTCTGCGTACTGTACGTGGGCTAATTGGAAGGTCGCATGAAGTTTGAAGCTCTGTAGCAACTGACTGTGCAGAAAGTCTTTGCACTATGTGCTTCAGCTTGGTGGCTGAGTTGCTGTTGTTCCCAAACTCTTCACTTTTCTTATAATAAAGTTGACTTTGGAATATTTAAGATGCGAGGAAATTTCACGACTGGATTTGTTGCACAGGTGGCATCCCATGACATTTCCACGCTGAGTGCGGCCCATTCTTTCACAAATTTGTGTAGAAACCGTCTCCATGCTTGATTTTATACACCTGTGACCGGGCCAAGTGATTAGGACACCTGGTTCTCATCATTTGGATGGGCGGCCAAATACTTTTGGCAATATAGTTGTGGAGGGAAGTGCGTCAGCGCCTTGCAGGAGCAAAGGTCACCGCTTCTGGCAATGGTGTCGAGGGTGGAGCACAATCAGGTAGGGGCGGGGCATGTGTGGGACGGCGAGACACAGCTGGCAGGTGATTAGATTTCACAGGAGGTTAATCTAATCATCTGTTTGTCTTTAACAGTAAACAGCCGGGAGCAGAGGAACAGAGAGGATTGGGAGTGACGGCCACGTCACGACATGCCGAAAGACATTTTGAAAAATCTTGCTAAAGGGGAACATTATCACAATTTCAGAAGGGTTAAAATCATTAAAAATCAGTTCCCAGTGGCTTATTTTATTTTTCGAAGTTTTTTTCAAAATTTTACCCATCACGCAATATCCCTAAAAAAAAATTCAAAGTGCCTTCACATAGTGAAGCCAACACAAACAAACATGGCGGAAAGAACAGCAAGCTATAGCGACATTAGCTCGGATTCAGACTCGGATTTCAGCGGCTTAAGCGATTCAACAGATTACGCATGTATTGAAACGGATGGTTGTAGTGTGGAGGCAGGTAGCGAAAACGAAATTGAAGAAGAAACTGAAGCTATTGAGCCATATCGGTTTGAACCGTATGCAAGCGAAACCGACGAAAACGCCAGCGACACGGGAGAAAGTGAGGACAAATTCGGCGATCGCCTTCTAACCAACGATTGGTATGTGTTTGTTTGGCATTAAAGGAAACTAACAACTATGAACTAGGTTTACAGCATATGAAATACATTTGGCAACAACATGCACTTTGAGAGCGCAGACAGCCCAATTTTCATCAATTAATATATTCTGTAGACATACCCTCATCCGCGCTCTTTTCCTGAAAGCTGATCTGTCCAGTTTTGGAGTTGATGTCAGCAGGCCAGGGAAGCTAGGGTCGATAGGGGGTTTAGCTCGCTCGTCTGCGGGAACAAACTGCCGCCATTGCTTGCCGTGCTACCGAGGTCCTTTGTCCCTGAATTGCTCACACACTCCGGCAGATTCAATGGGGGTCTGGCGGGAGATTTCTTTTGACTTTATCGTTGGAAATGCATCTGCTTTGAGTGTCGCAGGATATCCACACATTCTTGCCATCTCTTGTCGTAGCATAGCTTTCGTCGGTAAAGTGTGCGGAACAAACGTCCAATTTCTTGCCACTTTCGCATCTTTGGGCCACTGGTGCAACTTGAATCCGTCCCCGTTCGTGTTGTTACACCCTCCGACAACACACCGACGAGGCAAGGTACGGAAAATAACAGAGCTGATTTGACTCGGTGTTTGAGAAAATGGCGGATTGCTTCCCGATTGCTCCGAGAGCGAATAATAGAAAGGCGTTTATTTCGCCATAATTCACCCATTTAGAGTTCGGAAATCGGTTAAAAAAATATATGGTCTTTTTTCTGCAACATCAAGGTATACATTGACGCTTACATAGGTCTGGTGATAATGTTCCCCTTTAAAAACATTAACTTCCACAATAGTGTATTTTGAGCGGCGCTTTCCCACATTTTCAGCAGACTGCATTGCAAATTGAGATTCACCCGGGAATGGGGCCATATGGATCCCTCCCTTACTGTAAGATCAATAGACATATAAGTAGATAATGCACATAGTTTAGGGCGTCTGCAGCAGCTCAGTAATAATTCAATCATTTCTATTGATCGCTGCCTGATTGACCGCGCATAGAAATAGCCCTGAACGCATCCGAGCCTCATTTAAATGTCACACAAGACATGTGGAAGTACAAATATTAAGTCACGCTGATATGTTCGCCGCTCACTTTATCTGTGAAAGCATTTTGAAGGCAGAAAAAGCAAACTGGCTGCAAAGTGCAGGGCTCGACAAAAGGGTAAGATTAGACTCTGCTGAGATTGCATGGCTGAGTGACAACCATGTTTCCGGGATCTTTTTTTTTTTGTGTTAGTTCTTCTTCCCTTCGTTTGAGTGAAGAAAAATCATCTTTGGTATCAGACTGACCTAGACTGACCATACGTCCTCTTTTCCCCGGACATGTCCTCTTTTGCGGGTTTCTTAAATGCCTCAAATGTCCGGCATTTTGAGTTAGGGTTGCGTGTATTTTCAATGTACGTTCAGGGTTAAGAAGGGGTTGAAAACAAAACACATTGTGAAGGTGTGCGCACGCAGCAGCATTGGTGAGGGAGAGGCAGAGAGACAGAGCGAGAGAGTTATGATAAACGCGCATGCGTCGCCGGGCTCTGCTTTTTATCCATACATTTATCAGATTTAATTTTTTATTATCTATAGCAGGGGTGTCAAAAGTAGGGATGATGTTTGATAAGAAATTATCGAGTTCGAGCCCATTATCGAATCCTCTTATCGAACCGATTCCTTATCGATTCCTTATCGATTCCAGATAGGTTGTTGTATATGGAAAAAAAACACAATATTTAGTTTAACAAAAGCTCAATTTTATTTTATAATAAAAAAATAAAATAAAATACATAAATAAATATTGACTGTTACCCTCTTAAAAAAAATAAAAAAAATTGACTGTTGTTACTCAGGATTTTTCAGAAAAAAATCTATATACAGTAACACAAAAACAACCTGTCTCTGTGATCACTATAGGTGTATAAATAATAACATAGTGTTAAATAAAATCAGTCCCTTGGGCACAAAACTGAAAATAATACAGCTCTCCAAAAAGTGCACTTCTGCTGCTATTGGAACATACAAACTACACACACTATGACACTAAGAACACAATCCATCCATCCATCTTCTTCCGCTTATCCGAGGTCGGGTCACGGGGGCAGCAGCCTAAGCAGGGAAGCCCAGACTTCCCTCTCCCCAGCCACTTCGTCCAGCTCTTCCTGTGGGACCCCGAGGCGTTCCCAGGCCAGCCGGGAGACATAGTCTGCCCAATGTGTCCTGGGTCTTCCCCGCGGCCTCCTACCGGTCGGACGTGCCCTAAACACCTCCGTAGGGAGGCGTTCGGGTGGCATCCTGACCAGATGCCCGAACCACCTCATCTGGCTCCTCTCGATGTGGAGGAGCAGCGGCTTTACTTTGAGCTCCCCCCGGATGACAGAGCTTCTCACCCTATCTCTAAGGGAGAGCCCCGCCACCCGGCGGAGGAAACTCATTTCGGCCGCTTGTACCCGTGATCTTGTCCTTTCGGTCATAACCCAAAGCTCATGACCATAGATGAGGATGGGAATGTAGATCGACCGGTAAATTGAGAGCTTTGCCTTCCGGCTCAGCTCCTTCTTCACCACAACGGATCGATACAGCGTCCGCATTACTGAAGACGGCGCACCGATCCGCCTGTCGATCTCACGATCCACTCTTCCCTCACTCGTGAACAAGACTCCGAGGTACTTGAACTCCTCCACTTGGGGCAAGATCTCCTCCCCAACCCGGAGATGGCACTCCACCCTTTTCCGGGCGAGAACCATGGATTCGGACTTGGAGGTGCTGATTCTCCTCCCAGTCGCTTCACACTCGGCTGCGAACCGATCCAGTCAGAGCTGAAGATCCTGGCCAGATGAAGCCATCAGGACCACATCATCTGCAAAAAGCAGAGACCTAATCCTGCAGCCACCAAACCAGATCCCCTCAACGCCTTGACTGCGCCTAGAAATTCTGTCCATAAAAGTTATGAACAGAATGGGTGACAAAGGGCAGCCTTGGCAGAGTCCAACCCTCACTGGAAACGTGTCCAACTTACTGCCGGCAATGCGGACCAAGCTCTGACACTGATCATACAGGGAGCGAACTGCCACAATCAGAGGGTCCGATACCCCATACTCTCTGAGCACTCCCCACAGGACTTCTCGAGGGACACGGTCGAATGCCTTCTCCAAGTCCACAAAACAAATGTAGACTAGTTGGGCAAACTCCCATGCACCCTCAAGGACTAAGAACACCACAGTCATCAATCAAAAATGTTTCTTCCCTTACATGAGAGCGAAGCCTGGCAATAATTGCATATTGCCTGTTCTACCCTCACTATACGTGTTGAGGTTATACAGACAGCTAACAAACAATCCAAGACGTCTAATAAAGTTCCAAAGCAGATTAATCCATTTAGGCTCTTTATTGTTGTTGATCTTGCTTTGTCTTTTCCTATCTTTACTTTTGTCTTGCACTGGACTGTTATTTTTTTCTTTTTAAACTGAAATACACACAATGACAAATGTATAAGCTATGTGATTCAATGAACATACTGAAATGTAATACACAATATGTCAATATTAGCTTCACACAAATATACAGTACTATCATCAAACAAATACTTCTGAGTGTTGAAACTATTTTGATGGTGGAAATATACGACTGGCAGCCATTTTAAGTCCTCAAAACATCCATTGAAACAGTGCACAAAAATCGTTTTTCAATAAACATCTTAGTATCAAATTGAAACACTTTCCACCTTAATATTGAGTTATATAAACAAGTTAAACGGTTTACTTACAAACTTATCTTTTCCAAGGCTTGTAGGAGCTAACACAACTTGTCTACTTCTCAATTGTCTCATGAACTTAACTGACGTCGCCAACCCGGAAGTGCCCAAACTATTGACGTGTAGTATTTTCATATCGCCACAAGGTGTCAGTAAGAGTCTACAATCAAATGGGCATAACATTGCGTCACAGGGCATTTCCTGTGGGAAGGGATTCGTTCTCAGGGATTTGAATAAAGAACCAACTCTTTTTCTTTACTATAGTGGTCTCGATAACGGGTACCGGTTCTCAAGAAGGGATCGGTGCTTTTCTTATCGAACAACCGGGAAAACTGGTTTCGAGTATCATCCCTAGTAAAAAAGTGTTTCATTTGCGGACCACAGCTAATGTTTTAAAGGCCCACGGCACATTCTAAAAATACTATTAAAATAAACAAAAACATAACAAAAGTGAAATAAAAAAGCTTAAAGGTGAAATGTAATTTAGAAAAAGTTGCAATGTTGACTAATAAAACAAAGCTGTTTTTTTTTTTTCTTTCAAACTGTCATTGCTAAAAACATAATATTGAATCAAAATCAATGTTATTATGAATTATTGACCTATCCAAGGTTCCCATTACTTCACATCAAATATTCCACTAAGAAAAATGTTTTTGGTGGAAGATTTGGCATATTTTGTGTGTTTGCCATTAAAAACGTAGTTTTGTTTGACAAAAAAGGGCGGAAAACAAACAAACAAAAAAACAACTTCGAAAATAAATAAAACATTTTGAAATGAGGAATAGATGTGAAGTTGATGTAGACTCCAGAGATTTAAGCGTTAAATATAATATATTTCATGACCCAAGCAAAACACTTTTTACACTTTTATACTGAAATAAATACACCTACAACTTGTTAAATAAAAACATAGAAAAAACTACCAGCAGCGGTAAAGTTCAGATCCATGAAGGAAAGAAGAAAGTGAGTGAATGTTTATAACTGAATACATTTACATATGTATAAATTTTTTTTTTTTTTTATTATTATTTTTTAATGAATTAAGTAACGTTTTTGACAACCTTTTTCCAAAACACAATATAGAATGTGAGATATAACAGGATAATGCATACGTTTATCATTTTTTTTCAAAACGCTTACAAAAAAGTGGGACCCCAAAAATTTACTGTGGGACCCCATTTTTATGACTTGATGGGGCCCCTGGGACCCCATTTTGAAAATTCCTAGCGCCAACACTGCTGTCAACAGAGGAGGAAAAAAATATTTATTTAAATAAATATATTATTTATAAAGCAAGTTCGAGTATCATTGGCAAATTTTCACCTAGATAGATGAATAGGTCTTTATTGTCATTGCACAAGTACAACGAAACTATGTTTTCAGCACAAACCCGTTCAAGATTAGACAAACAAACAGTGTACAGGGTTACAGAACAGGAACGCTGATGGGTCGCCACTAGGCGCCCCGTAAAAGGTGGGAAAAAGGTAAAACGCTGGGGAAGAAGATGAGTAAAAAAATACAATCTAGACTGGGCTCCTAAGGGGGCCTAGTCTGGAGTGGGAAAAAAACTCCATGCAATGCACACATAAACATGTTACATTTAATCACGACAAACTCGCAATAGAGGGGCGGGGAGTTGGACCCCTGGAGGTCGACTGCTGCTATGAAACGCTGCCATCTGACCATCACACTGAAAAGGAATCAAGCGGTGGTGAAGGCGTGGGGGAGGGGGTGTGTGTGCGTGTGCCCAATTGTCTTGGGTGTGATGATGTAATGTTTTTTTTATAAACTGAGGCCGATCTGCAAAAGTTCGACTCCAGGTGTCGTTGTGGAGGAAGGGAGGTCAAAAGCGTCCATCGTTAATGTGTCCTCGGGGTGTTTTTCAGAACAGCCTGGTCCTGTTTCCAGAGCGCCAAGGCCATTCGAGGGAGTCAAATCGTAGACTAGGATGTTTGTTTTCCGCGAGCAGACAAAACAATGACTTGTCTGTTCTATTCGTCCATGCTGGGTGCTCTCAAATTCAATTCAATTTTCCTTTTCAGCTAGCTTCTCCATGATGTGATACATCTTGCGATTCAGTTCAGAAATCGCCACAGACTGTATTCCCACAGCCCTGCCCAAACCATCCATTGCGACAAACAGCCTTTGGGCTCCTTGAGTGGCTGCCATCGTCTTACGAATTTGACGATACACCAGAGCAATGCCCAGCCCAATCAGCAGGTGTCCCGCGATCACGGTTACAAATAGGTAGATGTCTTCCACGTCCTCGATGGAAAGGACTGAGAGGCACATGATTCTCCATTCTCCGCAGCAATGGTTCCATCAGGGCAGCCGGGCTCCCCCGAACCTCTTTTCCTCGTCAAAAAGATTTTGTCAATTGCGTCGACATTTCCATGTCTGATGTTTAGATTTGAGGACAGTACAAAGAAAGAGGCTTCAAAAAAGTTCAGACAAGACAAAAACAAAGAGAGCAAGCAGGGAGAAGAGGGAGCGGGGAAAAAATGCGACCGCCCTCACCAGAGTCAAGACAGAAAGCCCCGGCCTTGGCATGCATATATGTGTCCTCTTTTTGGGATTTCAGAATATGGTCAGCGTAGCTGACCAAATTCTAGTTGATTTCCGTGTCTTATTCTCCGACAGGATATGAGAAGCTGTGTGACGCGAACACACTCTGCAGGAAAGAAGCACCGCTGACATCTTATCGCGTCCTGACAAAGTGCTTCTGTTGGAGGAGCGCTAAGCTGTTAAGACGTACCCAGAGACGGGTCCAGGTACGCAGATTAGTATAAAGAGGTTCCGTATAAGACAGGGGGGGATGAGAAAAGCGGTGCTTTGGCTGGACAGCTGATGCGACTGATGTACGGTACACTCCAATGGTGTCTTCATTATAAGGAAAAAGAATGGCAGCTATAAGACATCTTCACAAGCCAGCTGGCAGGCACAGAAGTGCCAAGATTAGTTTTCCTTGTCATGTCGCATTTGTGTTAGCACTTATCCCAGGCAGAAAAGGGAGAAAAATAAGTTACCACACGATATTGTCATGTCTGTGTGATCATGTTTTGTTTTAGTCATGTTCGGTTTTGTTTTTGGACTTTTTGCGCACTTTTGTTTTGTTTTGTCACCATAGCAACCGTTAGTTTTCACCTGTCACGTCACGCACCTGTTTCACGTTTTGAGTCACGCACCTGCTTTCACTAATCATGTCTATAGTATTTAAGTTCATTGTTTTCAGTTTGACGTTCTGACGACATCCCGCATTTATGCTTCTGCACACTCTCCACACACCCTTATGACCCTTGCTGCTCTTTTTTCATGCCGGTTCCATGCCAAGTAAGTTTTTGTTTATTAAGCCACAGTTAGTGTTTTTTGTTGTTCATAGTTTCTGCCTTTGTGCAAGTATTTGTTTTTATAGCCAAGTCGTTTCTCCGCCACCGTGCGCGCTTTTCGTTTGTAGTTTTTGTAGTTATAGTATTTAAATAAATCATGTATTCACCTTCATGCCACATCTGGTCCAAATCACTTGCACCTTGGGAGAACAAACCAAGCCATGGTCCTAGTCTTGACAGATATAACTTTTATTCTGTGCAACAAAGTGTAAAATGATTTAAATATAAGAAAAACTTTTTTTTTTTAGTATTTATATTTTTTGATTTTTTTCAGATATACTTTTTACGATGAAAATGCAATATATTATTGTAATATTATATATCTGTTATATATATTTTAATACATTCATTTTTACCACAAAAAATGCAATTTATTCATGTATTTTATGATCAAAATACATTATTAGTCTTCTTTTAATGTCTTTTTGTGTCTTTTTTACAACAGAAATGCAAATTTACCTTGTAATGTAATGATTATAATATTTACATTCGGCTTCTTTTCAGGTGTCTTCTTTAGTACGGAAATGCAATTTATTGTCGTAATTAGAGATGTCCGATAATATCGATAAATGCTTTAAAATGTAATATCGGAAATTTTCGGTATCGGTTTTTTATTATTAGTATCAGTATTTTTTTTTAATTTTTATTTATTTATTTATTTTTTATTAAATCAACATAAAAAACACAAGATACACTTACAACTGTCATGACTTGGTCCTGGGTGTTTGCTTTTCCGGAATGCAACGGAAAGTTGGTTCGGGCGAGACGGGAATGTGAGTACATGATTTATTTAATATATTAAAAAAAAGTACAAACGAAAAGCGCGCACAGTGGCGGAGAACAAACTATGAAACCAAAAGACTATAGCAAAAAAAGTACAAACAAAAAGTGCGCACAATGGCGGAGAACAAACTATGAAACCAAAAAGACTATAAACATGGAACAAAAACTTACTTTGGCATGGGACGTGAAGCAGGATCTAAGAGGATGAAGAGTGTGTAGAGCATAATTGTGGGATGTCACCAGACAGACAAACTGAAAACAATGAACTTAAATACTACAGACATGATTAACGAAAACAGGTGCGTGACTCAAAACGTGAAACGGGTGCGTGACGTGACAGGTGAAAACTAATGGGTTGCTATGGTGACAAACAAGAGTGCACAATGAGTCCAAACGTGGAACAGGTGAAACTAATGGGTAATCATGGAAACAAGACAAGGGAGTGAAAAGCCAGAAACTAAAGAGTCCAATAACTAAACAAAACATGACTAAAACAAAACATGATTACACAGACATGACAACAATTAGTACACCAACCCAAACAACCTCCCTCCCCCATTTACACTCATTCACACAAAAGGGTTGTTTCTTTCTGTTTTTAACATTCTGGTTCCCACATTATATATCAATATATATCAATACATTCTGCAAGGGATACAGTCCGTAAGCACACATGATTGTGCGTGCTGCTGGTCCACTAATAGTACTAAACTTTAACAGTTAATTTTACTCATTTTCATTAATTACTCATTTCTATGTAACTGTTTTTATATTGTTTTACTTTCTTTTTTGTTCAAGAAAATGTTTTTAATTTATTTATCTTATTTTATATTTTTTTTAAAAAGGACCTTATCTTCACCATACCTGGTTGTCCAAATTAGGCATAATAATGTGTTAATTTCACGACTGTATATATTGGTATCGGTTGATATCGGTATCGGTAATTAAGAGTTGGACAATATCGGAATATCGGATATCGGCAAAAAGCCATTATCGGACATCCCTAGTCGTAATATTATTATTAAAAGAACTGTTATAATTTGTTTTATATCTCATTAGACTTATTTGTATGGAGGTATGTGGACTGTGTATGGCCCGGCTTCTAAGCCCAGTTGGCAGGTGAGTAGATTGCCCAGCTGGGGCTGGTTATCTTATCAGCAGCGTCCGAGGCCATGAGGGAAAGCGCTGATGAGAGCAGGAAAAAAAACCCACACGAGCGAGAAGGAGGCCGCGAGCGAGACAGCCCTGAACATTGCAAAATACAAAAATATAGACTTGTTTCAACCCTGTATTTCGGGCTCACAAAGATTCTGTCGGTCCCAGGGGAACCCACCACGAAGGAGACTGTGTCACAAGCGCTTAATCACAAAAGTCTCAAAGGGCTGCACAAGCCACAACAACATCAGATCTCGCACTAGGGCAAGAAAAAACTCAACCCAAATGGGAACAACGAGAAACCTTGGAAGGGACCACATATGTGGGGATCCCCCACTGGATATTAGACTTCTTTCCAGGTGTCTTATTTTACTACCTTTCCATCTGGCTGTTATCTATTGCCCCCCTGAGTCCTATTCAGACTTTATCCGCACATTCTCAGTTTGTTGCTAATCTAGTGAAGCACGCAGATAATATAATTATAATGGGGGATTTGAATATCCATATGTATACCCCGTCATACCCTCCGGGCGTGGCGCTCCAGACTATAATTGATAGCTGTGGTCTTACACAAATAATAAATGAACCCACGCATTGCAACGATAGAAAATTCAAAGTTCTGACTCATTGTCAACAAGCTACTATACAACCACTGCTTTAGCAGCCGCCACAATAATGCTGTCACAACTACGACTCTTGCTGGCCTACTGCCTTCAGTAATTGCGTTATTCCCAAATGATGTGGGCTCTATCGATAACCTTACTGACATCTTTAACAATGCCCTGCACAACGCCATTGATAGTATAACTATTGATAGTACAAACCCCATTTCCATATGAGTTGGGAAATTGTGTTAGATGTAAATATAAACGGAATACAATGATTTGCAAATCCTTTTCAACCCATATTCAGTTGAATGCACTACAAAGACAACATATTTGATGTTCAAACTCATAAACTTTATTTTTTTTTTGCAAATAATAATTAACTTAGAATTTTATGGCTGCAACACGTGCCAAAGTAGTTGGGAAAGGGCATGTTCACCACTGTGTTACATGGCCTTTCCTTTTAACAACACTCAGTAAACGTTTGGGAACTGAGGAGACACATTTTTTAAGCTTCTCAGGTGGAATTCTTTCCCATTCTTGCTTGATGTACAGCTTAAGTTGTTCAACAGTCCGGGGGTCTCCGTTGTGCTATTTTAGGCTTCATAATGCGCCACACATTTTCAATGGGAGACAGGTCTGGACTACAGGCAGGCCAGTCTAGTACCAGCACTCTTTTACTATGAAGCCACGTTGATGTAACACGTGGCTTGGCATTGTATTGCTGAAATAAGCAGGGGCGTCCATGGTAACGTTGCTTGGATGGCAACATATGTTGTTCCAAAACCTGTATGTACCTTTCAGCATTAATGGCGCCTTCACAGATGTGTAAGTTACCCATGTCTTGGGCACTAATACACCCCCATACCATCACAGATGCTGGCTTTTACACTTTGCGCCTATAACAATCCGGATGGTTCTTTTCCTCTTTGGTCCGGAGGACACGACGTCCACAGTTTCCAAAAACAATTTGAAATGTGGACTCGTCAGACCACAGAACACTTTTCCACTTTGTATCAGTCCATCTTAGATGAGCTCAGGCCCAGCGAAGCCGACGCCGTTTCTGGGTGTTGTTGATAAACGGTTAGTCGCCTTGTATAGGAGAGTTTTAACTTGCACTTACAGATGTAGCGACCAACTGTAGTTACTGACAGTGGTTTTCTGAAGTCTTCCTGAGCCCACGTGGTGATATCCTTTACACACTGATGTCGCTTGTTGATGCAGTACAGCCTGAGGGATCGAAGGTCACGGGTTTAGCTGCTTACGTGCAGTGATTTCTCCAGATTCTCTGAACCCTTTGATGATATTATGGACCGTAGATGGTGAAATCCCTGAATTCCTTGCAGTAGCTGGTTGAGAAAGGGTTTTCTTAAACTGTTCAACAATTTGCTCACGCATGTGTTGACAAAGTGGTGACCCTCGCCCCGTCCTTGTTTGTGAATGACTGAGCATTTCATGGAATCTACTTTCATACCCAATCATGGCACCCACCTGTTCCCAATTAGCCTGCACACCTGTGGGATGTTCCAAATAAGTGTTTGATGAGCATTCCTCAACTTTATCAGTATTTATTGCCACCTTTCCCAACTTCTTTGTCACGTGTTGCCGGCATCAAATTCTAAAGTTAATGATTATTTGCAAAAAAAAATAAAAAATGTTTATGAGTTTGAACATCAAATATGTTGTCTTTGTAGCATATTCAACTGAATATGGGTTGAAAAGGATTTGCAAATCATTGTATTCCGTTTATATTTACATCAAACACAATTTCCCAACTCATATATATATATATATATATATATATATATATATATATATATATATATATATATATATATATATATATATATATATATATATTTACACTAATAAGCTGCAACACACAACAATGGAAGGACAGGGAAATACTTGCTGTCATTCACAGAATAGGGCAATTACCCGACAAGCAAACCATAAAAAATGATGAGACACATTAATTTGTTGATCGTAACTTAACAAATAAATCCCTGCAAGCTGCTGCTGGAAAATGGCCCACGCGACTGAATATGAGCGCAGTAATAAAATAAGATAGCAAGATAATTTACTTAGTTTTGATTTGACACGTTGCTATCCAAAAAGAGACTGTTTGTGCTACTATCATTTCTGGAGATTAGCAAACATTTAATGGAAACATCCTTGATGCAATACTTTAATATTCTAAAAAAATCCTGGTTGAGATATTAAAACCTCTTAGCGTGCAAACCTTTGCATGCAAAACAAGGTCAAGATAAACAGCCAAAAAAGAAGGTGAATTAGATATACAGTCGCCATCAAAAGTGCACATACACTTGTAAAGAACATCATGTCATGGCTGTCTTGACTTTCCAATCATTTCTACAACTCTTAATTTTTTTTGTTATAGAGTGACATCACATGGACAAAGATGAGACCTTCTGGAGGAAAGTTCTGTGGTCAGATGAAACACAAATGTAGCTGTTTGGCCACAATACCCAGCAATATGTTTGGAGAAGAAAAAGTGAGACCTTTAATCCCAGGAACACCATACCTACCGTCAAGTATGGTGGTGGTAGTATTATGCTCTGGGCCTGTTTTGCTGCCAATGGAACTGGTGCTTTACAGAGAGTAAATGGTACAATGAAAAAAGAGGATTACCCCCAAATTCTTCAGGACAAGCTAAAATCATCAGCCCGGAGGTTGGGTCTTGGGCGCAGTTGGGTGTTCCGACAGGACAATGACCCCAAAAACACGTCAAAATGCGGCTGCTCGACTTTTGACAAGAACAAGAACGTTTGATCATATTACGCCTATACTGTATATACCTTTATATACATATATACCTATATATATACCTATACTGGCTCACCTGCACTGGCTTCCTGTGCACTTAAGATGTGACTTTAGGGTTCTACTACTTATGTATAAAATACTACACGGTCTAGCTCCATCCTATCTTGCTGATTGTATTGTACCATATGTCCCGGCAAGAAATCTGCCTTCAAAGAACTCCGGCTTATTAGTGATTCCCAGAGCCCAAAAAAAGTCTGCGGGCTATAGAGCGTTTTCTATTGGTGCTCCAGTACTATGGAATGTTCTAGCAGTAACAGTTAGAGATGCTACCTCAGTAGAAGCATTTAAGTCCCATCTTAAAACTCATTTGTATACTCTAGCCTTTAAATAGACCCCCTTTCTAGACCAGTTGATCTGCCGTCTCTTTTCTTTTCTTCTCACTATTATGTTAGATCCACTGTGGACTGGACTTTTACAATATTATGTTCGATCCACTATGGACTGGACTCTCACAATATTATGTTAGATCCACTATGGACTGGACTCTCACTATTATGTTAGATCCACTATGGACTGGACTTTCACAATATTATGTTAGATCCACTATGGACTGGACTTTCACAATATTATGTTAGATCCACTATGGACTGGACTCTCACACTATAATGCTAGATCCACTATGGACTGGACTCTCACAATATTATGTTAGATCCACTTTGGACTGGACTCTCACTATTATGCTAGATCCACTATGGACTGGACTCTCACTATTATGTTAGATCCACTATGGACTGGACTCTCACACTATTATGTTAGATCCACTATGGACTGGACTCTCACTATTATGTTTGATCCACTATGGACTGGACTCTCACATCATTATGTTAGATTCACTATGGACTGGACTCTCACTATTATGTTAGATCCACTATGGACTAGACTCTCACTATTATGTTAGATCTACTATGGACTGGACTCTCACTATTATGTTAGATCCACTACGGACTGGACTCTCACTATTATGTTAGATCTACTATGGACTGGACTCTCACACTATTATGTTAGATCCACTATGGACTGGACTTTCACAATATTATGTTAGATCCACTATGGACTGGACTCTCACACTATTATGTTAGATCCACTATGGACTGGACTCTCACACTACTATGTTAGATCCACTATGGACTGGACTCTCACACTATTAACTAGATCCACTATGGACTGGACTCTCACACTATTATGTTAGATCCACTGTGGACTGGACTCTCACTATTATGTTGGATCCACTATGGACTGGACTTTCACAATATTATGATAGATCCACTATGGACTGGACTCTCACAATATTATGCTAGATCCACTATGGACTGGACTCTCACTATTATGTTAGATCCAATATGGACTGGACTCTCACTATTATGTTAGAACCACTATGGACTGGAGTCTCACTATTATGTTAGATCCACTATGGACTGGACTCTCACTATTATGTTAGATCCACTATGGACTGGACTCTCACAATATTATGTTAGATCCACTATGGACTGGACTCTCACTATTATGTTAGATCCACTATGGACTGGACTCTCACACTATTAACTAGATCCACTATGGACTGGACTCTCACACTATTATGTTAGATCCACTGTGGACTGGACTCTCACTATTATGTTGGATCCACTATGGACTGGACTCTCACTATTATGTTGGATCCACTAAGGACTGGACTCTCACTATTATGTTAGATCCACTATGGACTGGACTTTCACACTATTATGTTAGATCCACTGGACTCTCACTATTATGTTAGATCCACTATGGACTGGACTCTCACACTATTATGTTAGATCCATTATGGACTGGACTCTCACTATTATGTTATATCCACTATGGACTGGACTCTCACTATTATGTTGGATCCACTATGGACTGGACTCTCACTATTATGTTAGATCCACTGCAGACTGGACTCTCACTATTATGTTTGATCCACTATGGACTGGACTCTCACTATTATGTTAGATCCACTGTGGACTGGACTCTCACAATATTATGCTAGATCCACTATGGACTGGACTCTCACTATTATGTTAGATCCACTATGGACTGGACTCTCACTATTATGTTAGATCCACTACGGACTGGACTCTCACTATTATGTTAGATCCACTATAGACTGGACTCTCACTGTTATGTTAGATCCACTATGGACTGGACTCTCACACTATAATGCTAGATCCACTATGGACTGGACTCTCACTATTATGTTAGATCCACTATGGACTGGACTCTCACTATTATGTTAGATCCACTATGGACTGGACTCTAACTATTATGTTAGATCCACTATGGACTGGACTCTAACTATTATGTTAGATCCATTACGGACTGGACTCTCACTATTATGTTAGATCTACTATGGGCTGGACTCTCACAATATTATGTTAGATCCACTATGGACTGGACTCTCACTATTATGTTAGATCCACTATGGACTGGGCTCTCACTATTATGTTAGATCCACTATGGACTGGACCTTCACAATATTATGCTAGACCCACTCGACGTCCATTGCACCGGTTGGGGGGTCACTGGGTTGTGAGTTTTTCCTTGCCCTGATGTGGGATCTGAGCCGAGGATGTCGTTGTGGCTTGTGCAGCCCTTTGAGACACTTGTGATTTTGGGCTATATAAATAAACATTGATTGATTGATTGATTGAAATTATTGGAAACTCAAGACAGCCATGACATCATGTTCTTTACAAGTGTACGTAAACTTTTAACAAAAAAAACCCTTAACATAGTCAAACTCAGCTATGCAAGATGACTTTGTGAGTTGCAAAGTCACTTTTCATTTCTGTCATAATCATATTTGTTCAAAAATAAATAAATAAAATACGGAGCGTGAGAGGCGGTACAAGACGGGTGTGCAGGCGGGGAGTCGCCATGGTGTCAACATGAGAAGGGAAAAGACACACTCCGAGAAGCGTGGGCGGTACACAGGTGTCAGAGAGCACGCCACCCTGGGGCCTAATGGTGGCGTGAAGCTGAGCAGACCAGGCAGAGGCGTATTAAACTCGCCGGGCGCCACGGGGGGCGAGCGTTACCGCGTCAACCCCTCTTTGCCACCGGCGCCTCTTGTTTTCTGCACCTTGCCACCAACGAAGCTGGCTGTGACACTGAAAACCTGTTTAATTTAGTCACTTGTTATGTCACCATGATATTTGTTATAGAGTCAATACGGTGAGTAATATACCGTATTTTCCGGACCATAGGGCGCACCGGATTAAAAGGCGCACTGCCGATGAGCGGGTCTAGTCAGGTCTATTTTCATACAAACCCCGTTTCCATATGAGTTGGGAAATTGTGTAAATATAAACGGAATACAATGATTTGCAAATCCTTTTCAACCCATATTCAGTTGAATATGCTACAAAGACAACATATTTGATGTTCAAACTCATAAACATTTTTTTTTTTTTGCAAATAATCATTAACTTTAGAATTTGATGCCAGCAACACGTGACAAAGAAGTTGGGAAAGGTGGCAATAAATACTGATAAAGTTGAGGAATGCTCATCCAACACTTATTTGGAACATCCCACAGGTGTGCAGGCTAATTGGGAACAGGTGGGTGCCATGATTGGGTATAAAAGTAGATTCCATGAAATGCTCAGTCATTCACAAACAAGGATGGGGCGAGGGTCACCACTTTGTCAACAAATGCGTGAGCAAATTGTTGAACAGTTTAAGAAAACCCTTTCTCAACCAGCTATTGCAAGGAATTTAGGGATTTCACCATCTACGCTCCGTAATATCATCAAAGGGTTCAGAGAATCTGGAGAGATCACTGCACGTAAGCAGCTAAGCCCGTGACCTTCCATCCCTCAGGCTGTACTGCATCAACAAGCGACATCAGTGTGTAAAGGATATCACCACATGGACTCAGGAACACTTCAGAAACCCACTGTCAGTAACTACAGTTGGTCGCTACATCTGTAAGTGCAAGTTAAAACTCTCCTATGCAAGGCGGAAACCGTTTTATCAACAACACCCAGAAACGCCGTCGGCTTCGCTGGGCCTGAGCTCATCTAAGATGGACTGATACAAAGTGGAAAAGTGTTCTGTGGTCTGACGAGTCCACATTTAAAATTGTTTTTGGAAACTGTGGACGTCGTGTCCTCCGGACCAAAGAGGAAAATAACCATCCATGTTGTTATAGGTGCAAAGTTGAAAAGCCAGCATGTGTGATGGTATGGGGGTGTATTAGTGCCCAAGACATGGGTAACTTACACATCTGTGAAGGTGTCATTAATGCTGAAAGGTACATACAGGTTTTGGAGCAACATATGTTGCCATCCAAGCAGCGTTACCATGGACGCCCCTGCTTATTTCAGCAAGACAATGCCAAGCCAAGTGTTACATCAACGTGGCTTCGTAGTAAAAGAGTGCGGGTACTAGACTGGCCTGCCTGTAGTCCAGACCTGTCTCCCATTGAAAATGTGTGGCGCATTATGAAGCCTAAAATACCACAACGGAGACCCCCGGACTGTTGAACAACTTAAGCTGTACATCAAGCAAGAATGGGAAAGAATTCCACCTGAGAAGCTTCAAAAATGTGTCTCCTCAGTTCCCAAACGTTTACTGAGTGTTGTTAAAAGGAAAGGCCATGTAACACAGTGGTGAACATGCCCTTTCCCAACTACTTTGGCACGTGTTACAGCCATGGAATTCTAAGTTAATTATTATTTGCAAAAAAAAAATAAAGTTTGAGAGTTTGAACATCAAATATGTTGTCTTTGTAGTGCATTCAATTGAATATGGGTTGAAAAGGATTTGCAAATCATTGTATTCCGTTTATATATTTACATCTAACACAATTTCCCAACTCATATGGAAACGGGGTTTGCATAAAAGGGGTACCGGATTATAAGGCGCATTAAAGGAGTCATATTATTATTATTTTTTTCTAAATGTAAAAGACTTCCTTGTGGTCTACATAACATGTGATGGTGGTTCTTTGGTCAAAATGTTGCATAGATGATGTTTTAGGATAGGATAGGTCTTAATTGCCATTGCAACAAGTACAACAAAACTATGTTTTCAGCACAAACCCGTTCAAGATTTGACAAACAAACAGTGTACAGGGTTACAGAAAAGGAACGCTGAAGGGTCGCCACAAGGCGCCCTGTAAAAGTAAAGAAAAAGGTAAAACGCTGGGGAAGAAGATGAGTGAAAAAATTCAATCTAGACTGGGCTCCTAAGGGGACCTAGTCTGGAGTGGGGAAAAACCTCCATGCCATGCACACATAAACATGTTACATTTAATCACGACAACTCGCAACAGAGGGGCGGGGAGTTGGGACCCTGGAGGTCGACTGCTGCTATGAAGCGCTGCCAGCCGTCCATCACCCCGAGGGGAATCAAGCGGTGGTGAAGGCGTGGGGTGGGGGAGGGGTGTGTGTGTGTGTGTGTGTGTGGATGTGCCCATTGTCTTGGGTGTGATGATGTAATGCTCATAGACTGAGGCCGATCTGCATGCAAGCTGGGAGAAGAAGGGAGCAGGAAAAAAATGCGACCGCCCTCACCAGAGGCAAGACAGATCATCTTAGGGACGGCGTGGCGCGGTCGGGAGAGTGACCGTGCCAGCAACCTGAGGGTTTCCCGGTTAAATCCCTGGCGTCTACCACCCTAGTCACGTCCGTTGTGTCCTTGAGCAAGACACTTCACCCTTGCTCCTGATGGGTCGTGGTTAGGGCCTTGCATGGTAGCTCCCGCCATCAGTGTGTGAATGGGTGAATGTGGAAATAGTGTCAAAGCGTTTTGAGTGCCTTGTAGGTAGAAAAACGCTTTACAAGTATAACCCGTTTGTCTTCAAGTCGCCTTCTGACCGTTTCTTCAGGATGCATCGTTTTGTGGGCGGTCTTATATACGTGGCTCACCTTCGACAGCGTCTTCTCTCCCGTCATCTTTGTAGCGTGCAAGGACGGGAGTGGAAGAAGTGTCAAAAGATGGAGCTAACTGTTTTAATGACATTCAGACTTTACTTCAATCAATAACGGAGCAGCCTCTCCTCGTCCGTGGCTTACTAATGTGTCCCGTGAAAAAAATGTCCTACCGGAACTCTCTAATAACGAAAGTTACTTGGGTGAATAAAATAAACTCACTACACCGGTATATTTTAGCGCTTCCATGGCGAGTTTACTGACAGATATAAGTAAGAACTTTACACTACTTTATATTATAAATGGCAACAGCGGAGGATGAATGTCCCATAACAAGAAGATCGAGAAAAATAAGTGAATCGACTATTACAGTGGCGGACGTGCACATATTTTCAGGACTTATGCAGATCCCAAATACACATTAGCAGGTACCAGAAGGTAAGAAAGTTATAAAATGATTGATTGCATTCAGACAGGTTAAAATGTTGCTAAAACCATCACTTTTCTATCAGTCACAGTGACTTTTCAAAACAAAAATATTACAGCAAAAATCATATGGGTTGATTGACATGTTTATTCTGTAAGCTAACTTCAATAGTTTGAAATGATTTTGACAGTTAATGCCAGTTATCCTGTCAACCTTTCACAATACTTCAATTTGTTCATTGAAAGTATAAACACTTTTTACAGTAAACAAATGGTAAAACAGTACTAAACAATTCCATTAAAAAGAAAAAATTGGTGTCATTTTTAACTTTCTGTCCAAGCTTGTATAATCTACTGCCTTGTTCAATTGTAAAAAATATTCTGTGCCTAAAATTCACATTTCTATCACAATTATCATACTGTAAACATGGTAAGCTAACTTCATTACAATTAATAGTCCTGTCAATAGCATGGAACTACAATTCAAATGTAGTTTTTTTTGTAAGCCTTTCAAAAGAATTCAAAATATGAAAAATTAATGAAAATTAATTTAAGCCATCAGACACTTGAAAAGTGGCACATCACATCTCTAATGTAATCATTTGAACTTTTCAACAGAAATAGCACTGCAAAAATATTAAGGACATACTTCTGTATTTTGGTAGTTATGCTGTCAACATTTAACAAGATTTCTTCAACTTGGACTTGAAAGCATAAATAGTATAAACACTTTTAACAGTATAACAGTACTAAACAATTCCAATAGATAACATTGGTGTCATTACCTTTTTGTGGCTAAAATCCAAATTTAGCAACGGCATTAGACTTGTGTTTTTTTGTCCCAACATGGTCTTTTACATCGCTAATTCCTCCGTGTCCGATCGAAAAATCTTGTCTGCACAAGGTGCAATCCGCGTAGTTTTCACCCTTTTTGGAACGGATGATTATTCCCGGATAGGCTTTTGAATATTCTTCACGGAATGACTGCAGTTTTCTTTTCGGTTTAAGACTCGTTTGCCATTTTTCTCCGGCTGATTCCATGATCGTTCGCTCGTTTGGAAACAACGGGCAACAGGTGCCTCGTGCTTGGCAGCGGTGCTATAAATAGCCTCGCACATGGCATTCGGAATGGCTTGATAGGAAGTTACGGGAAGCAGTGTCGATTGTGATTGTTGTTACGCGATTTCGTGAATAAAACTTTAAAAAAAATAAATAAAATTTAATTAATGAAAAACCGTATTTGCCCTTTGTCACCGATTCTGTTCATAACTTTTATGGACAGAATTTCTAGGCGCAATCAAGGCGTTGAGGGGATCCGGTTTGGTGGCTGCAGGATTAGGTCTCTGCTTTTTGCAGATGATTTGGTCCTGATGGCTTCATCTGGCCAGGATCTTCAGCTCTCACTGGATCGGTTCGCAGCTGAGTGTGAAGCGACTGGGATGAGAATCAGCACCTCCAAGTCCGAGTCCATGGTTCTCGCCCGGAAAAGGGTGGAGTGCCATCTCCGGGTTGGGGAGGAGATCTTGCCCCAAGTGGAGGAGTTCAAGTACCTCGGAGTCTTGTTCACGAGTGAGGGAAGAGTGGATGGTGAGATCGACAGGCGGCGTCTTCAGTAATGCGGACGCTGTATCGATCCGTTGTGGTGAAGAAGGAGCTGAGCCGGAAGGCAAAGCTCTCAATTTACCGGTCGATCTACGTTCCCATCCTCACCTATGGTCATGAGCTTTGGGTTATGACCGAAAGGACAAGATCACGGGTACAAGCGGCCGAAATGAGTTTCCTCCGCCGGGTGGCGGGGCTCTCCCTTAGAGATAGGGTGAGAAGCTCTGTCATCCGGGGGGAGCTCAAAGTAAAGCCGCTGCTCCTCCGCATCGAGAGGAGCCAGATGAGGTGGTTCGGGCATCTGGTCAGGATGCCACCCGAGCGCCTCCCTAAGGAGGTGTTTAGGGCATGTCCGACCGGTAGGAGGCCACGAGGAAGACCCAGGACACGTTGGGAAGACTATGTCTCCCGGCTGGCCTGGGAACGCCTCGGGATCCCCCGGGAGGAGCTGGACGAAGTGGCTGGGGAGAGGGAAGTCTGGGCTTCCCTGCTTAGGCTGCTGCCCCCGCGACCCGACCTCGGATAAGCGGAAGAAGATGGATGGATGGATGGATGGAAAAACCGTATTTTTTATCACTGCAACCGTAACCCGGAATAGGTTGATGAAAACCGTACTAATTACGGGAAAACCGGAGTAGTTGGCAGGTATGCCTATGGTACGAAAAATAGGGTAAATACTGCATTGCCAGCCAGTCTATTGTTCAAGTATTCCATTAACCTTCTATGCAATACACTTATACACCTGCGTAAAAGCATGTGTCATAAAGATTACACCACATTAGCATTTACATGCCATTTTAGATGAATACGTTCCAAGATGCTATTAGATTGAACAATGAACCAAAAGGATATGAGCGTCTGTAATCTCTATTACAAGCCAGGAGAGAATGCAATGAGTCCAATGCAACTGTCAGGACAATTTCATAGTAAGTAGACGCACGTTTTTTTTTAGTGGTTTTGCATCTTTAACGCGGGCAAAGCAATTATGTCGTTTTCTCAACTCCTGCACAATCTTTGGCCTGCCTGGGCCACAGTAATTAACACGGTGACCTTCCGGCAAACGGTGTAGTGTTGGAAGTAATAAAATATTACATTCAATTACTGAGCAATTTATGACGGCTGGAGGGCAAACAGCAGGTGGGGAGGCCACATAGGCGGGGATGGAAGGCGGGCCCTTACGGACAGCTGGCCCAACAAATAAAATGCTTTTTTCCCTTTTTTTCTGGATCGTATTGGAGTCGCGCCAACAAGCTCTGCATTGGAGTCTATGTATTCTATTGAAAATGTTTAAGTCTTACTTTTCTGATTTCTATGGACTTTGTCTATACCAGGCAGGCCCGGCCCTAACCAATCTGGCGCCCTAGGCAAAATTTTAGGTGGCGCCCCCCCACATCGGCAGTGAAGTGTATATACTCACAAGAACCCGAATAGCTTTGTCTTTGACCTTTTTTTTTTACTTACAACTATACCTAATATATAAAGGGGTGGAAAAGTGACTATTACCTGCAGGGCAAACATTAGCTAACCAGAAGGCAATAACAATGTAAACAAAAAACACCTGCTTGAGAGAGACCTAATACAAACATTTATATGCACGTACAACACTTAGAACTTTTAGTATATCAGTATGTGGAATTAAATTATGGAATAGATTAAGTAAAAAAGTTAAAAATTGTACTGATATGATCCAGTTTAAGAGGTTGTTCAAAATAATAGTGCTTACAGAGTACAAAGAAGAAGAATTATGAGAAATACTTTCAACCTTATTGAAAATAAGATATTCTTCATCTCAGTATGTTAATAATGACTGAATTAATTAATTAATTACATATTACAAAACTGTTGTATACTAACTCATAGATGTTATTTTATTATATAAAAAGGTCAGTAAATGATTCTATATATTTGTAAACGCTTTGAAGTGGGAAAGAGGTAGGATTAAATAAGCTTTGCTTCTTCCTACTCCTTTTCGGGCATGATGTAAAATGAAATGATATGAAATTGTGTGATGTATTATGATGTAAGTGTGTTCATGTTCCAAATAAACTAAAGAAAGAAAGAAATGTCCCTGAGGAATGTAAAGTGGGAGTACTGTAATTACCTAACGTTACATTATTATTTTCCATAACAATTTAGCCCCCTCCACAATATTAACCCGACGTTAAAACAGAACTAGCTATTTATTGATTAGCAATTGCCGAATCATGTAACATTAGCTTAATGCTAAAAAGCCAGGTTACTATCACATTCTGTAACAGACAAATAATTTCATGTGGGCTAACGTTACCTACCTGCTACCTCTGTCTTTTCTCGTTTCTCCTCCTCTTCTTTTCTCTTTTTTCTTCCCTGGGCACCTGACAGTTTTGGCATCTTGTGTTGATTTTTTGATGTGGTGACGTCCAAAAAGAGTCATGATACGGGAAGGGAGGGGGCGCACCGTGCGGGGGAGGAGGGGGGGCGTAATGTTGTAACAAATAATATTTCTATTAAATAGGCTTTACTTTGCATTTTAATTAACGTGGGATTATTTTTTGTATTTAGAAATAATAGTACCAACTTTTTTTTTTTTTTTTCTTTTCTCCCAACATTTGTGGCACTGGCGTGGCGCCCCCTGATGGACGGCGCCCTTAGCATTTGCCTATACGGCCTATGCCACGGGCCGGCCCTGATACCAGGGGTCGGCAACCTTTACCAGTCAAAGAGCCATTTTGACCAGTTTCACAAATTATAGAAAACTATGGGAGCCGCAAAAAAATGTATGAAATTTTAAACGAAATAACACTGCATGCAGAGATTTTTTTTTACTTTGTGCTAGTGATGGGTTGATGAGGCGTCATGAAGCGTTTCGACACATTGCAAAACTGTATTGATACTGTGTCGATACTGAGTCACTAAATACTGACATCTGCTGGACATTAAAAATCCCTACAGGCAACCTATGGACCGACTCAACTGACACTGATTTGATGCCCTAGTCAGGGCCGGCCCGTGGCATAGGCCGTATAGGCAAATGCTAAGGGCGCCGTCCATCAGGGGGCGCCACGCCAGTGCCACAAATGTTGGAGAAAAAAAAAAAAAAAGTTGGTACTATTATTTCTAAATACAAAAAATAATCCCACGTTAATTAAAATGCAAAGTAAAGCCTATATAATAGAAATATTATTTGTTACAACAATACGCCCCCTCCCTTCCCGTATCATGACTCTTTTTGGACGTCACCACATCAAAAAAATCAACACAAGATGTCAAAACGGCCAAAACTGTCAGGTGCCCAGGGAAGAAAAAAAGAGAAAAGAAGAGGAGGAGAAACGAGAAAAAAGACAAGAGGTAGCAGGTAGGTAACGTTAGCCTACATGACATTATTTGTCTGTTACAGAATGTGATAGTAACCTGGCTTTTTAGCATTAAGCTAATGTTACATGATTCGGCAATTGCTAATCAATAAATAGCTAGTTCTGTTTTAACGTCGGGTTAAGATTGTGGAGGGGGCTAAATTGTTATGGAAAATAATAATGTAACGTTAGGTAATTACAGTGCTCCCACCTTACATTCCTCAGGGACATTTGTATTAGATCTTTTAAGCAGGTGTTTTTTGTTTACATTGTTATTGCCTTCTGGTTAGCTAATGTTTGCCCTGCAGGTAATAGTCACTTTTCCACCCCTTTATATATTAGGTATAGTTGTAAGCCTAGTTGTTAAAGTGCACATCATTAATGTAAATTAAGCAATATGTATGTAAAAAATATTGTATTTCATATATTCATTTTTTGCATTCATTTATTTATTCATATTTTTTTTAATCTTGTTAACGATTCTGATTGTTAATTTGCTTTCTTTAAGTAAAAAAAAAGGTCAAAGACAAAGCTATTCGGTTTCTTGTGAGTATATACACTTCACTGCCGATGTGGGGGGGCGCCACCTAAAATCTTGCCTAGGGCGCCAGATTGGTTAGGGCCGGGCCTGGCCCTAGTACAGGGGTCACCAACCTTTTTGAAACCAAAAACTACTTCTTGGGTACTGATTAATGCGAAGGGCTACCAGTTTGATACACACTTAAATAAATAAATATATTGTCATTTGTAAGTTACACGTAAGTGTGATTTAAACAAGAATAGCTAAATAAATAAATTCATATATATAAAAAAATGGGTATTTCTGTCTGTCATTCCGTCGTACATTTTTTTTTTCCTTTTACGGAAGGTTTTTTGTAGAGAATAAATGATGAAAAAAACACTTAATTGAACGGTTTAAAAGAGGAGAAAACACGAAAAAAATTAAAATACAATTTTGAAACATAGTTTATCTTCAATTTCGACTCTTTAAAATTCAAAATTCAACCGACAAAAAGAAGAGAAAAACTAGCTAATTTGAATCTTTTTGAAAAAATTAAAAAATAATTTATGGAACATCATTAGTAATTTTTCCTGATTAAGATACATTTTAGAATTTTGATGACATGTTTTAAATTGGTTAAAATCCAATCTGCACTTTGTTAGAATATTTAACAAATTGGACCAAGCTATATTTCTAACAAAGAAAAATCAGTATTTCTTCTAGATTTTCCAGAACAACAATTTTAAAAGAAATTCAAAATACTTTGAAATAAGATTTACATTTGATTCTACAGATTTTCTAGATTTGCCAGAATAATTTTTTTTAATTTTAATCATAGTAAGTTTGAAGAAATATTTCACAAATATTCTTCGTCGAAAAACCAGAAGCTAAAATATTTATTATTCTTTACAATAAAAAATTAAAAAATGTACTTGAACATTGATTTAAATTGTCAGGAAAGAAGAGGAAGAAATTTAAAAGGTAAAAAGGTATATTTGTTTAAAAATCCTAAAATCATTTTTAAGGTTGTATTTTTTCTCTAAAATTGTATTTCTAAAAGTAATAAGAAGCAAAGTAAAAATATATACAACAACCACACAGGTTACACTGACGGTGGCGGTATACTTTTTTTTTTAACACTCTTACTAATAATGCGCCACACTGTGAACCCACACCAAACAAGAATGACAAACACATTTCGGGAGAACATCTGCACCTTAACACAACATAAACACAACAGGACAAATACCCAGAATCCCATGCAGCCCTAACTCTTCCGGGATACATTATACACCCCCGCTACCAAACCCCGCCCACCTCAACCGACGCACAGAGAGAGAGAAAGGTTCATTTGTTCAATCTTGGCCCAGTTTTAAATTTTGTCCCACTCTGTATTTGAGTTTGACACCCCTGAGTTAATACATGTGATCGGCATTGAAATCTGCAGCTTGAACCCCTGATCGGAACATCTCTCGTAAGTAAGTTAACGTGTCCACATGCAGGTTGACGTGCATATAATAAACAATCGACAGAAATTATTAAGAGTAACTATAAAATGTACCAAAAACACACATTAGTTATTCATTAAGGAAAAAAATCTCTTATAGGGGGGGTTGATGTGTGAGGGAGCAGGGTTGGGGTGGGGCGGAGTTTGGTGGTAGCAAGGGTGTATAATATAGCCCGGAAGAGTCAGGGCTGCATGGGATTCTGGGTGTTTGTTCTGTTGTGTTTATGTTGTGTTACGGTGCCGATGTTCTCCCGAAATGTGTTTGTCATTCTTGTTTGGTTTTGGTTCAAAGTGAGGCGCATTATTAGTAAGAGTGTTAAAGTTGTTTTATATGGTCACCGTCAGTGTAACTTGTGTGGCTGTTGACCAAGTATGCCTTGCTGTCACGTACGTGTGCAAGCAGAAGATGTATATTGTATAACAAGTGTTGGGCTAGCACGCTGTTGATATAGATTGTAGAAGGTGTCAAATGTTGTACCATCATGGTACGCCCTTATTATAGCTGTAAGGGTGAAAATCGTTGAATATTAACCCTGGGGGTAGTTTTCTGCGAGAGAAACTGAAGTCCGGAAGTCTCACGGGAAAATCGGGGGGGGTTTAGCAAGTAAGCTGCTGAGCCGCATCAGAGTGATCAAAGAGCCGCGGGTTGCCGACCCCTGGTCTATACCCTCAACATGCCGGGGACTGCAGATGGAAAATAGCCTTTGGCTACAATCTGGCACATTAAAAGAAAAAAAGTTTAATGTACAAAACCCTAACCAGTGAAGTTGGCACGTTGTGTAAATCGTAAATAAAAACAAAAATCAATGATTTGCAAATCCTTTTCAACCTATATCCAATTGAAGATACTTCACCTTCAAACTGGAAAACGTTATTTTTTTTGCAAATACTAGCTCATTTGGAATTTTGAGGCCTGCAACATGTTTCAAAAAAGCTGGCACAAGGGGTGAAAAAAGACTGAGAAAGTTGAGGAATGCTCATCAAACACGCCCAAGATAATGAGCATATACACTCCCCCCCCACGCCTTCACCACCGCTTGATTCCCTTCGGGGTGATGGACGGCTGGCAGCGCTTCATAGCAGCAGTCGACCTCCAGGGCCCCAACTCCCCGCCCCTCTGTTGCGAGTTGTCGCGATTAAATGTAACGTGTTTATGTGTGCATGGCATGGAGGTTTTTTCCCACTCCAGACTAGACCCCCTTAGTAGCCCAGTCTAGATTGTATTTTTTTACTCATCTTCTTCCCCAGCGTTTTACCGTTTTCTTTACTTTCTTTACCATCAGCATTCCTGTTCTGTAACCCTGACACTGTTTGTTTGTCTAATCTTGAACGGGTTTGTGCTGAAAACATAGTTTCGTTGTACTTGTTGCAATGACAATAAAGTCCCATCCTATCCTATCCAAACACTTATTCGGAACATCCCACAGGTGAACAGGCTAATTGGGAACGGGTGGGTGCCATGATTGGGTATAAAAGCAGCTTCCATGAAATGGTCAGTCATTCACAAACAAGGACGGGGCGAGGGTCACTACTTTGTCAACAAATGCGTGAGCAAATTGTTTAATAACAACCATCTACGATCCGTAATATCATCAAAAGGTTCAAATAATCTGGAGAAATCACTGCACGTAAGCAGCAAGGCTGAAAACCAACAATGAATGCCCGTTACTTTCGATCCTTTAGGCGGTACTGCATCAAAAAACGACATCGGTGTGTAAAGGATATCACCACATGGGTTCAGGAACACTTCAGAAAACCACTGTCAGTAACTACAGTTGGTCGCTACATCTGTAAGTGCAAGTTAAAACTCTACTAAGCCAAGCGAAATGCATTTATCAACAACACCCAGAAACGCCGCCGGCTTCGCTGGGCCCGAGCTCATCTGAGATGGACTGATGCAAAGTGGAAAAGTGTTCTGAGGTCTGACGAGTGCACATTTCAATTTTTTTTGGGAAACTGTGGATGTTGTGTGCTCTGGGAAAAAGAGGAAAATAACCATCCGGATTGTTATAGGCGCAAAGTTGAAAAGCCAACATCTGCGATGGTATGGGGGTGTATTAGTGCCCAAGACATGGGTAACTTACACATCTGTGAAGGCACCGTTAATGCTGAAAGGTACATACAGGTTTTGGAGCAACATATGTTGCCATCCAAGCGACGCTATCATGGACGCCCCTGCTTATTTCAGCAAAACAATGCCAAGCCACGTGTTACAAACAGCGTGGCTTCAGAGTAAAAGAGTGTGGCTACTAGACTGGCCTGCCTGTAGTCCAGACCTGTCAATCAATGTGTGGCACATTCATTATGAAGCCTAAAATACCACAACGGAGACCCCCGGACTGTTGAACAACTTAAGCTGTACATCAAGCAAAAATGGGAGAAGCTTAAAAAATGTGTCTCCTCAGTTGTTAAAAGGAAAGGCCATGTAACACAGTGGTAAAAATGCCCCTGTGACAACTTTTTTTTTGCCATTAAATTATAAGTTAATGATTATTTGCAATAAAAAAACTAGTTTCTCAATTTGAACAATAAATATCTTGTCTTTGTAGTCTATTCAATTGAATATAAGTTGAAAAGGATTTGCAAATCATTGTATTCTGTTTTTATTTACCATTTACACAACTGGTTTTGGGTTTTGTATATAAAACAATAAATACGTAAATAAATAAAGAAAATACAATTAAAATGTATGGATTAAAAAAAAAAAAGATACTTTTTAGACAATATTGTATATAATTAGACCGCATTCCGCTTTCATGTTTTATCACCACTCATAAAGTCACAATATATGTCTGTTTGTTCGAAACAACAGAAAAAAAAAGTGTGTTTATTTCCACAAACTTTTCATAGCTCTGCAAACATTGCATCAACAGTGCGTATGAAAGCGCCATTTCGTTATTTTACTCAAAAGTAAATTCACCCCCCTCAGCGTCCCAGAGTCAGACAGCCTTTGATAAATATGAAAGCCCTACAGCCGTAAATAACAGAGCAGCTTCTTTGATTGGAAACTATAAATGCATGTCATAATCTTGTCAAGCGAGGCTCAACATTTGTGAACACATTTAAGAAATTCACATCCTTTCAGCAAAATACTTTCCCTGTCATGAAGCAACATGATGTTTTTAAGAGCTGCTAAAAAAACAAACTATTTAATGGGCCACATAAAACTTATTTGATAATTAAATGGAATATGAAAATGGACCCTGCATGCCTCACTCGGAGACAGGACAAAAACATCATTTCTTCAAGCCTATCAAGAAACAAAAGGAATAATCATAACAGTCATTTTTGAGGACAATGTAAATGCTAACATCGTGATCTGTGGGCGTCAGGAGACCAATGAAAGACCGGGGAATAATAACCATGTTTTATCCTCTGACTTTTCTTTTTATTCCATCAAATGTGGTAACGTCAATATGAATACGTCCCTGAAGTCACATAAACATCTTCAATTGTCATGACTTTTGAAAGGATTATATGCAAGAGTGTGTGTTTTTTTCACAAAATGTTACCAGTGACGACAAGGAGGGTGTCGGGTTCAAACACTGATGACGTCTATTAAACAAGACAAGAAGCAAAGAATCAAACAGACACAAAATTCAATTTGGACTCAATATTGAGGAGAGTCGCCTGTACACTGTACCCTTGTACCAGTGACGTGCGGTGAGGTTGATGGCTGGTGAGGCACTGACTTCATCACAGTCAGATTTACAAACATATGAACCCTAAAGAGTATCTTATTCACCATTTGATTGGCAGCAGTTAACAGGTTATGTTTAAAAGCTCATACCAGCATTCTTCCCTGCTTGGCACTCAGCATCAAGGGTTGGAATTGGGGGTTAAATCACCAAAAATGATTCCCGGGCGCGGCGCCGCTGCTGCCCACTGCTCCCCTCACCTCCCAGGGGGTGATCAAGGGGATGGGTCAAATGCAGAGGACACATTTCATTACACCTAGTGTGTGTGTGACAATCATTGCTACTTTAACTTAACTTTAACTTTACACATACAAACTGTAGCACACAAAAAAAGCACATTTAATAAAAAAAAAACGTTATTATGGTCTTACCTTTACTTATAAATTAAGTCCATGTGCCGCAACTAAAGCCCTCACTTAAACTTTCCACGTGCAAGATTGAATCTATTTAAAAAAGTGTAACCGAGGGTTTATAAATGTCGCCTATACTGTATGAAACTACAAAATAACAAAGCCGGAGGCTCCAGTTTACACGAGGACCACTTTATTTACATTCTTTCAAAAACCTCCGCAACGTGACATCACTTCCGCTCTTAGCGCCTTCAAAATAAGAGCTCAAGGCATATACTGCATAACAGGAACTAAACATCACAAAGAGGAAAGCCCATGAAAATAGGTTACAAAAGTTATTTAATAAGAAGCCAAAAAGTGCAAAAACAATAATGTTCGTGTTGGAGGAGTTGTGAATTAGGTACACCTGCAGTCTGCAGGTGTACCTAATGTTGTGTCCCTGCAGTCATTCACAACTCCTCCAACACCAACATTATTGTTTTTGCACTTTTTGGCTTCTTATGAAATAATTTTTTAAAATAGATGCAATCTTGCATGTGGAAAGTTTAAGTGTGGGCTTTAGTTGATACAACAATTCTACGGCGGGGGTGCAGGAGGCGAGCCTCAGCCAGTGCGTCTTTTGCAGCCGTTTTATGATCGCTCAGCACAAGAAATACTTTACACACATACATCCATCCATCCATCCATTTTCTACCGCTTATTCCCTTTAGGGTCGCGGGGGCGCTGGAGCCTATCTCAGCTACAATCGGGCGGAAGGCGGGGTACACCCTGGACAAGTCGCCACCTCATCTCAGCACATATACAGTTGTTGACAAAATACACTGTACATTATATACCTCAGCTAACTAAACTATGGAAATGTATAATATAGTTCATATAGCAATACAGTCTCACTGCACAGTAGGCCAGCAGTTAGCCGAGTCATTGCGCAATCCATGTTGAGGCACTGAGTGACGTGCCTCAACTGGCTGCTGTTCACCGCCCCGTCTCTTCTCAGTATTTGAACGGCAAATGTGAAAATTCAGCGATTTTGAATACAAATAATCTAAAACTGGTGAAGTTAAATGGAAAATAACTTTATAGTATAATCACTGGATACATATAACAATTTTTTTTTTTTCTTTCTTTATTTTTACATTTTTTTTCTTTCCATGATGGCAGGTGAGGCGGGGCCACTCTAAAAGTTAAAGTTAAAGTACCAATGATTGTCACACACACACTAGGTGTGGCGAGATTATTCTCTGCATTTGACCCATCACCCTTGATCACCCCCTGGGAGGTGAGGGGAGCAGTGGGCAGCAGCGGTGGCCGCGCCCGGGAATCATTTTGGTGATTTAACCCCCAATTCCAACCCTTGATGCTGAGTGCCAAGCAGGGAGGTAATGGGTCCCATTTTTATAGTGACTGCACGTCACTGCCTTGTACAGTAACTCAGCACGCTCTGATGAAAAAAGGTTTGCGTCTCCTCCTTTATTTGGACACTCCCTGTTTACACAACATCTGCTTCCAAAGGAATGGAGGGTATGTAAACAGCTCTTGTTTTTGGTCACATTGAAAACATAAGAAACATATGCCTCGGGCTTGGGCTGGTCCTGGATCTAGCTTGAGCAGGTCTTGGATGACAATAGATAACCCCCTCCCGTCTCCTCCCATCGTACACAATGGAATTTTCCAAGCCTTTGCTTGGTGCAAGAAAGACAGCCTCTTGTCTGTTCATTGGGAACTCAGACGGAAAGTTCTTTGATAATTTACACACAATTTTTCTGACAGAGGAAAACAAGAAGAAGTGATGATTGCCAAAACTATTTGGCCACCTGCCTTGACTCACATGTGAACATGAAGTGCCATCCCATTCCTAACCCATAGGGTTCAATATGATGTCGCTCCACCTTTTGCAGCTACTACAGCTTCAACTCTTCTGGGAAGGCTGTCCACAAGGTTGCGGAGTGTGTTTATAGGAATTTTACACCATTCCTCCAAAAGCGCATTGTGAGGTCACACAAGGCCTGGCTCTCAGTCTCCGTTCTAATTCATCCCAAAGGTGTTCTATCGGAGTTCAGGTCAGGCCAGTCAAGTTCATCCACACCAGACTCTGTCATCCATGTCTTTATGGACCATGCTTTGTGCACTGGTGCACAGTCATGTTGGAAGAGGACTGTTCCCACAAGGTTGGGAGCATGGAATTGTCCAAAATGTTTTGGTATCCTGGAGCATTCAAAGTTCAAACGTCCGGGCTGATGATTTTAGCTTGTCCTGAAGAATTTGGAGGTAATCCTCCTTTTTTCATTGTCCCATTTACTCTCTGTAAAGCAGCAGTCCCAGAGGGACCCGTGGTCCACAGTGTCGAAGGCAGCCTTAAGGTCAATGAAGGCAATGTAGAGGTGCCGGTCCTTTCTGAACTCCCGGGCCTTTTCTATTAAGAGCCGGATGGCAGAGATGTGATCCGTGGTGGAACGATTGGGCATGAAGCCGGCCTGTTCTTGGCAGCGTCTGCTTCTGGTTGCATGTAGAGCTCGGGTGAGTAATATGCGGGTAAAGAGTTTACTGGGGATAGAGAGGAGTGTGATCCCTCTATGGTTGCTGCAGGTCAGCTGGTCTCCCTTATGCTTCCAAAATGGTAGTATAATGCCCCGCCTCCAGTCATCAGGCAGCGACTCAGAGACCCACACTCTGAGTGGTTCCCCATCAACAGCGGGGTCAGGCAAGGCTGTGTTTCCGCACCAGAACTATTTAACTGTGTCATCGACCACCTGATGTCCAGAGTCTGTGTGCAAGTCCCCGGGGTGTCACTTGGAAACTACACCCTAAAGGACCTCGAATACGCCGATGACACCACCCTGTTCAGTGAGACCGCTGACCAGCTCAGGGAGGCCCTCGGTGTGTTTGATGAGGAGACCAAACAGCTCGGCCTGAAAATCAGCTGGTCCAAAACCGAACTCATGCATATCGGCGATGGACCAGACCCACCACCCTTCTTATTTGAGGATACCCCTGTCCACTTTGTCCCTACCGTCAGATACCTCGGCTCGACAGTCACCAACACCGGCGACCTCAAACGAGAGGTGGACCGCCGTCGCGCCCTTGCAGCCTCCGTCATGCAGTCCCTGTGGAGACCGTTGTGGCGACACCGGCACATATCTCGGGACACCAAGTTGAGGGTCTACAATTCCTCTGTCATCTCTGTCCTTCTGTACGGCTCGGAAACATGGCCGCTGAATAACATCCTGGCGGCCAGGCTAGATGGCTTTGATTCCAGAGCCCTCAGGAGGATAGAAGGCATCACGTGGAGCCAGCATGTCACCAACAAGACCCTAAGAGAGCTAACCCAACAGCTCCCAGCCTCTCGCCTCGCAGCAATGCGGCGAGTGCGCTGGTATGGCCATGTCATCCGCCTGCCGGGGGAACACCCCACGCGCAAAATCCTGGACTTCAACCCGCAGCGAGCTGGCTGGAGACGCCCTAGAGGCGCCCCCAGGACTCGCTGGCTGGATGTATTAGCCCAGGACCTTAAGGCCTGCAATGTGACTATGGCACAAGCTCAACACCTTGCCCACAACAGACCCAGATTTGGAGACCTGGTTGCTATGGTCGGCTCTACGCGCCCTGAAGTGCAAGAGGACTAAGTAAGTAAGTAAAGCAGCAGTTCCATTGGCAGCAAAACAGGCCCAGAGCATAATACTACCACCACCATGCTTGACGGTATGCGTGGTGTTCCTGGGATTAAAGGCCTCACCTTTTCTCCTCCAAACATAATGCTGGCTATTGTGGCCAAACAGCTCCATTTTTGTTTCATCCGACCCCAGAACTTTCCTCCAGAAGGTCTTATCTCTGTCCATGTGATGTCAGATGAAACAAAAATTGAGAAAAGGTGAGGCCTTAATCCCAAGAACACCACGTCAAAGTCTTAAAACTCAATTTAAGTTTCATCGACAAGAGATGCAAGGCAGACATGGGAGAAAAGAGAGAAATGCGCCTCCCTCCATCCCGACCAGCACACATACTGTGCAGCCTGGCACCATTTGCCAGCCGAGTGTCGCCAACATGACATCACATCATCATTACGACCCACCGGGTCATCCGCGCACATCACACGAGAGGCGGACAGCTAATGCCGGAGACGCAGCTCTGCCATGTTGACATCACACCAAGCAGATAGAGGTGGTTTACAGACTAAATCATCTCGCCACCACGGCAACACCTGCGGGTGTCGCCTGCAGGGAGACAAAATTCTACCCCTCTAACAAGCCCGGGTCCCGGGGGAGGTTTCACTGACATAAATAGGGTGCAACAAAACACTTATATGTACATGAAAAAAAGTGTCCACAGCACCATCATCAATATAGTCATGTGTTCTTTTCTCCACTTCTCAAGTCTTAGGATGATGCGAGAGTACAGGAAGTAGAATGATACTGTCATCTAGTGGAATATTATGGGCATTGCAGGAATAAATTTCGGACTATAAGGCGCACTTAAAATCCTTTAATTTTCTCAAAAATCGACAGTGCGCCTTATAACCCGGTGTAACTAATCACCTCGAAGCTATTTTATTTGGTACATGGTGTAATAATAAAAATGACCAGTAGATGGCAGTCACACATAAGAGATATGTGACATTGCACAAATGTTCAGTTTTTCTTGTAAAATTTGTACTTGCGTCGAGTAAAACTACGTCTTTCTTTTATAATACTGCCAAAAAAAGTTTTTCTTGTGAAAGTCCAACACATTTTTCACAACAAGCTTTTTTATATAATCGCATAGTATGTATATATTATTAATGTTGTAAATACAAATCTTTATATATCTAGAAAGGGTGGTCCTAAAGAGGTAGGCATTTTTCTCAGGTCTCAAGAAGGTAACAAATACAAGAATGTGTGTGTGTGTGTGTGAGAGTGTTCTTGTATTCATACCCTTCTTGAGACATGAACAAGGAAACGTGCCTTCCATATGAGGAGGTGTGAACAAGTGATGACATAAATCATGGTCCCAATAACATTGCATCTAATAGAGAATGTCTCATTTGCACCCCCTGGTGGTGAAATCTATCAAAATGAGGGTGGTGCCAAAAAGGAGGGATTTTTCAAATTGACTGTGTCGCTTTTAAAAGCGCTCCACCTCTGGTCAACATATGAAATAACAAGTGTGTGTAAAAAAAAAAAATTGAAGTGCTCCCCCTCTGGCCAACATATGTAATGACAAGTGTGAAATTGAAATGCACCTCCTTTCGCCCAAAATCAATAACAAAAATAAAATAAATATGTATATAGAGACATACTGTAATAACTCGAAGTAAATAATGACGATTTAAAACCAATTACAATGGATAAAAACAAAAATATAAATGAACTAAAAGCGGTCTTTTTCTCACAATGTGTCGACTTTTTTCTCATAAAATTTTGAACAATTTTCTCATGTTTTTTCTGTTTCTGTAATATTGCAATATTTTCTCGTAAAATTTTACATAAAATTGTGTATGTAAAATTATGACTTTTTTATGTAAAATTGTTACTTTTTAATGCAAAATGGTGACATTTGTCATACAAAATTCTGACTTTTATCGAAATAACAAACAACAATTTTCTCATGTTTTTTCTGTTTCTGTAATATTGCAATATTTTCTTGTAGACTGCAATATGACGCCAGTAAACAACACCAACACTTTAAATGTTCCATTGAAAATAAAGAACAATACACACGGCAGTCAAAAATCTGTCAAAATGTTTTAGTACGACTTTGAAGCCGCACCGCTTGATTGATTGTCGGCCCTTTACGGTCACCGTAGTCAGAGATACAAGTATTACTATGGTGTGTGTATGGTTCGTTCCCCCCGGGGATGCAAACGGACCACTCCGGACAGGACGTGCAGGTAGGAACATGATTTAGTCTCCAAAACTCAAACAAGTGCCAAAACAGAAAACAAGCCGACGGGACAACGTGCCTATTGCACTCGAAGCTAAGGCTATCACTTAGCATAGGCAAAAGACAAGGAATACTCACGTAACGTGTTGCAAAGGCAAGATTAAATAGTCCCTCTGATTAGTGCTCGGGAAACAGGTGAGCGTCCCGAGCACCAATCAGAGACAGGTGGAAACAATAAGCACCCATTGTAACTGAAAACAAACAAGGGTGCACCAAAACAGGAACTCAGGGAGTCCAAAACTAACAGAATATAACCCGGGCCACGGATCACGACAATGATACAATAAAAGAATGCTTAAAAATAAATAGTAAATGCAATATACAGTAGGAAGGAAATTCATAGGGCCCCATTCATCACGGTTTACCTGACACCTGAACCGTGACGAATTGACGGTGTGTACTATCCACTTTAGCCGCCAGATGGCGGTAGAGGGTTGAATATCTTAAAATGTGTTTTGTGGCAATTCTATGAATCTTAAAGGGGAACATTATCACAATTTCAGAATTGTTAAAACCATTAAAAATCAGTTCCCAGTGGCTTATTACATTTTTCGAAGTTTTTTTCAAAATTTTACCCATCACGCAAAATCCGTAAAAAAAGCTTCAAAGTGCCTGATTTTAACCATCGTTATATACACCCGTCCATTTTCCTGTGACGTCACATAGTGAAGCCAACACAAACAAACATGGCGGAAAGAACAGCAAGCTATAGCGACATTAGCTCGGATTCAGACTCGGATTTCAGCGGTTTAAGCGATTCAACAGATTACGAATGTATTGAAACGAATGGTTGTAGTGTGGAGGCAGGTAGCGAAAACGAAATTGAAGAAGAAACTGAAGCTATTGAGCCATATCGGTTTGAACCGTATGCAAGCAAAACCGACGAAAACGACACGACAGCCAGCGACACGGGAGAAAGCGAGGACGAATTCGGCGATCGCCTTCTAACCAACGATTGGTATGTGTTTGTTTGGCATTAAAGGAAACTAACAACTATGAACTAGGTTTACAGCATATGAAATACATTTGGCAACAACATGCACTTTGAGAGTGCAGACAGCCCAATTTTCATCAATTAATATATTCTGTAGACATACCCTCATCCACTCTCTTTTCCTGAAAGCTGATCTGTCCAGTTTTGGAGTTGATGTCAGCAGGCCAGGGAAGCTAGGGTCGATAGGGGGTTTAGCTCGCTCGTCTGCGGGAACAAACTGCCGCCATTGCTTGCCGTGCTACCGAGGTCCTTTGTCCCTGAATTGCTCACACACTCCGGCAGATTCAATGGGGGTCTGGCGGCAGATTTCTTTGACTTTATCGTTAGAAATGCATCTGCTTTGAGTGTCGCAGGATATCCACACATTCTTGCCATCTCTGTCGTAGCATAGCTTTCGTCGGTAAAGTGTGCGGAACAAACGTCCAATTTCTTGCCACTTTCGCATCTTTGGGCCACTGGTGCAACTTGAATCCGTCCCTGTTCGTGTTGTTACACCCTCCGACAACACACCGACGAGGCATGATGTCTCCAAGGTACGGAAAACAGTCGAGAAAACGGAAAATAACAGAGCTGATTTGACTCGGTGTTTGAGAAAATGGCGGATTGCTTCCCGATGTGACGTCACAACATGAGAGCGAATATTAGAAAGGCGTTTAATTCGCCAAAATTCACCCATTTAGAGTTCGGAAATCGGTTAAAAAAAGATATGGTCTTTTTTCTGCAACATCAAGGTATATATTGACGCTTACATAGGTCTGGTGATAATGTTCCCCTTTAAATCTGCTGCTATAAAAACATTTGTTATTGCTTTAGCCCTGCCTGACTCGCCGAGGAGAGGCTGCTTGAATGCGGTGGGAGCTGCGTTTGTTCGTTTTTCTCTTCGTTGAAGCGATAATATCCATTGTTGTATCGCACCGCGAAACCGAAATGTTCCCAAACGGGAGATCTTAACAAGACAGGAGGGTCTTCCAGCTCTGGCTTTTGCATGTTGTAGTAGCCCGGTCGCTGCTAGCATGCCGTGTGTTGTGCCTCGGTGTACTTACCTCGGTTTAGAGCAGTGACGTGCAGTCACTAGAGGCACTCCCGCCGTAGAATGCAACCCCTGACGGGAGTGTTATATCAACTAAAGCCCACACTTAAACTTTCCACTGCAAGATTGAATCTATTTAAAAAAGTTATTTCATAAGAAGCCAAAAAGTGCAAAAACAATAATGTTCGTGTTGGAGGAGTTGTGAATGACTGCAGGGCCACAACATTAGGTACACCTGCAGACTGCAGGTGTACCTAACGAACATTATTGTTTTTGCACTTTTTGGCTTCTTATTAAATAACTTTTGTAACCTATTTTTATGGGCTTTCCTCTTTGTGATGTTAAGTTCCTGTCATGCGCTGTTATACAGTATATGCCTTGAGCTCTTATTTTGAAGGCGCTAAGAGCGGAAGTGATGACACGTTGGAGTAGAGCGGAGGTTTTTGAAAGAAGGTAAATAAAGTGGTCCTCGTGTAAACTGGAGCCTCCGTGTTTGTTATTTTGTAGTTTCATACAGTATAGGCGACATTTATAAACCCTCGGTTACACTTTTTTTTAAATAGATTCAATCTTGCACGTGGAAAGTTTAAGTGAGGGCTTTAGTTGATATAACACTCCCGTCAGGGGGTGCATTAATCCAGCACAACAGCGGCACATGGACTTCATTTATAAGTAAAGGTAAGACCATAATAACGTTTTTTTTTATTAAATGTGCTTTTTTGTGTGCTACAGTTTGTATGTGTAAAGTTAGAGTACCCATTCCCTTGTTCACCCCCTGGGAGGTGAGGGGAGCAGTGAGCAGCAGCGGCGCCGTGCCCGGGAATAATTTTTTGGTGATTTAACCCCCAATTCCAACCCTTGATGCTGAGTGCCAAGCAGGGAAGAATGCTGGTATGAGCTTTTAAACATAACCCGTTAACTGCTGCCAATCAAATGGAGAATAAGATACTCTTTAGGGTTCATATGTTTGTAAATCTGACTGTGATGAAGTCAGTGCCTCACCAGCCATCAACTTCACTGCACGTCACTGGTTTAGAGGTCACGGTTCGGTGATTTTGTTACATTTTCAGTCGACCCATAATAAATTCATAAAATAACCAAACTTCATGAATGTTTTTTGTGACCAACAAGTATGTGCTCCAATCACTCTATCACAACAAAATAAGAGTTGCAGAAATGATTGGAAACTCAAGACAGCCATGACATTATGTTCTTTACAAGTGTATGTAAACTTTGGACCACAACTGTAAATCTTAGATTTCATTAGTTTCACCTTTATAATCTAATAAAACAAATATGCCTTTAAAAAGTCACTGCTCAGCTTTGATAGACATGTTTATTTTGGTACTGTCATGACTGGGTCTTGGGTGTTTGCTTTTCCGGAATGCAACGGAAAGTTGGCTCGGGCGAGACGGGAATGTAAGTACATT
>NC_084549.2:7427500-7465000 GCF_033978685.3 Nerophis lumbriciformis
GGCTCCGGAGCCGCATGCGGCTCTTTGATCACTCTGATGCGGCTCAGCTGCATGCCTACTGATTTTCCCGGGAGATTTCCGGATTTCGGTGCCTCTCGCAGATAACTCCCGGGATTAATATTCTCCGATTTTCACACTAAACAATAATTATAAAGGTGTGACATGATTGTAGAGCATTTAGCACCCTCTACAATCTGTACTAACAGCGTGTCAGCCCAGCCTTTTGTTGTATGCATCTTCTGCTTGCACACATAAGTGACAGCAAAGCATACTTAGTCAACAGCCACACAGGTAACACTGACGGTGGCCATATAAAACAACTTTAATCCTACTAAGAAGAAGGCTTGTAAAACTCCACTGCGTACGATGGGAAGCAACATGAAAGTGTTGTTTCTTTCATGTATTGTTAATCAACAGAAAGATATTGTCTTGGCCCAAGAACTACAAAGCGAAGAGGCTGTTTTACGACCTTTTATTTGAACTGTTCTGTAACCAAAGGCGATGGCTGTTTATGACCCATGTCCCTTTGAAACATCTGTTGCCATGTAATCAGGGAAAGTCCAAATAAAAGAGGTGGCGTACAATCTTTCGCCAGAGCGTCAGGTACAGTACAGGCCAAAAGTTTGGACAGGCCTTCTCATTCAATGCGTTTTCTTTATTTTCATGACTATTTTACATTGTAGATTGTTAGAATAATTGTATCTAAGTTATCACAAAACTTTGTGTTACGTTGAGTTCCCGGCGAGAGGACAAAAGCTGTCTTTAATCCTACCAAGCAGAAGGCTTGTAAAACTCCACTGTGTATGATGGGAAGCAACATGAAAGTGTTGTTTCTTTCATGTATTGCAATCAACATAAATATATTGTCTTGACCCAAGAACTACAAAGCGAAGAGGCTGTTTTACGACCTTTTATTTGAACTGCTCTGTAACCAAAGAGGATGGCTGTTTATGACCCATGTCCCTTTGAAACAGCTGTTGCCATGTAATCAGGGAAAGTCCAAATAAAAGAGGTGGCGTACAATCTTTCGGCAGAGCGTCAGGTACAGTGCATGCCGAAAGTTTGGACACACCTTCTCATTCAATGCGTTTTCTTTATCTTCATGACTATTTACATTGTAGATTGTTAGAATAATTGTATCTAAGTTATCACAAAACTTTGTGTTACGTTGAGTTCCCGGCGAGAGGACAAAAGCTGTCTTTAATCCTACCAAGAAGAAGGCTTGTAAAACTCCACTGTGTACGATGGGAAGCAACATGAAAGTGTTGTTTCTTTCATGTATTGTTAATCAACAGAAATATATTGTCTTGACCCAAGAACTACAAAGCGAAGAGGCTGTTTTCCGACCTTTTATTTGAACTGTTCTGTAACAAAAGACGATGACTGTTTACGACCCACGTCCCTTCGAAACAGCTGTTGCCATGTAATCAGGGAAAGTCCAAATAAAAGAGGTGGCGTACAATCTTTCGCCAGAGCGTCAGGTACAGTACAGGCCAAAAGTTTGGACACGCCTTCTCATTCAATGCGTTTTCTTTATTTTCATGACTATTTTACATTGTAGATTGTTAGAATAATTGTATCTAAGTTATCACAAAACATTGTGTTATGTTGAGTTCCCGGCGAGAGGACAAAAACTGTCTTCAATTCTACCAAGCAGAAGGCTTGTAAAACTCCACTGTGTATGATGGGAAGCAACATGAAGGTGTTCTGTTTCTTTCATGTATTGTTGATCAACAGAAATATATTGTCTTGACCCAAGAACTACAAAGCAAAGAGGCTGTTTTATGACCTTTTATTTGAACTGTTCTGTAACCAAAGGCGATGGCTGTTTACGACCCACGTCCCTTTGAAACAGCTGTTGCCATGTAATCAGGGAAAGTCCAAATAAAAGAGGTGGCGTACAATCTTTCGCCAGAGCGTGTTGAAACACTGTAGCCAAAAGCTGTCTTTAATCCTACCAAGCAGAAAGGCTTGTAAAACATCTTAGTATCAAACTTTCCACCTTTATATTGAGTTACATAAACAAGTTAAACAGTTCACTTACAGACATATCTTGTCCAAGGCTTGTAAGAGCTAACACAACTTGTCTACTTCTCAATTGTCTCAACCCGGAAGTGCCCAAACTAATGACGCGTAGTATTTTCATATGGCCACGAGGTGTCAGTAAGTGTCTACAATCAAATGGGCATAACATTGCAGGTCCCACAGGGCATTTCCTGTACGTGGGAAGGGATTCGAATAAAGAATCAACTATTTTTCTTTACTATAGTAGCCTCGATAACGGGAACCGGTTTTCAAAAAGGGATTCCAGTCCATGGAATCGGTTCTTTTCTTATCGAAAAACCAGGAGAACCGATTTCGAACATAATCCCTATGCCTTAGTGCTTGATTTTATACACCTGTGGCCGGGCCAAGTGATTAGGACACCTGATTCTAATCATTTGGATGGGTGGCCAAATACATTTGGCAATATAGCGTAAATGGTCATGAAAATAAAGAAAACACATTGAAATGAGAAGGTGTGTTCTGTACCTAATATTGTGGCCGGCAATTCTCCTGCAAAATCCACAGAAGACAACTAGATGGGCATCGTGATGTTGCACAGATACAAGGGCATTATTGTGAACGAGTTGACAGCTTTGGCACGCATAAAGCCCGTATAACGCCTAATAGCATGTCAGCTTCAGTCAGAGCAGGCAGGCGAGCCACGCGAGCTGGTAAATCAATCCACTTAAAACGAGAGAGTTCCCTTTAAGTCCCCCGGAGGCTGCAGTCCTGACTTCGGCGTCGAGTCCTCGGCACGCCGGGAACCACCTCCGACAGGTGCCTACTGCTGCGGAACGTCGCGTATTACGAGCGCTAAAGCAAGCACTCGCATTTAATGAGCGTTCTTCAAAAGCCCACTCTCAGCTGGAGTGTTAATAATCCATGTATGTTTTAATTATAAATCACTCGGTGGCCTCCTCCCGAGTCACTGCAACATCAGCCCTTCTTTGGACACACACACACGCACACACGCACGCACACGCACACACACTCACACACACACATTCTTGTATTTCTTACCTTCTTGAGACCTGAGAAAAATGCCTCCCTCTTTAGGACCACCCTTTCTAGATATATAAATATTTGTATTTACAACATTAATAATATATACATAAAATGCAAATATAAATTAAAGCTGCAAGCAGCATTGGTCGGGCCCGCGTATTTGGCAGGTGCTAGTCCTAAGTGTCCCAATACTTTTGTCTACTTTTAGTCTGAAGTGTCCCAAGACTTTTGTCTAGTGTACCTACCTTGTCTGCATTGTGTGGGCACGCTGGTGCTTCCTGCTTTTAAGCAGCCATCTTAAAAAAACAGCAGCGCAGCAGCATCAGCGCAGTGGGTCTTTGAAGGGTCATAAAATCAAAACCGGAGCAGTTAGAAAAAAAAGCGCTTCTGTCATTGTAATCACAAGGGTTCAATCTCTCTCCTGTGTTAGTTTGAAGGCGAAACGACAAACGCGCTCAGAGGAGTTCGTTTTTGAAGGAGGGTGACCGGTTTTTACAAAAAATGTGTTTTGAAGGGGGAATAGCAAACTTCCTGTTGATTTTTGCTGGGGGTTGTCATTTTATGAAATGTAGGTCTTAATGAGACCTACGGAGAGGTTTTTGTTTCATGTCTCTCCGACCTTCCCAGTGGGAGTTACAGGCAGTTTTGTCATTTTTTTCTTCCGAGGAGCAGTTTTTTCTCCGTTTTATTCAAAAAATTGCTCTAGAGCGCAATTTTTAAATTTGGGGTTAGGTTTTTTTATTAGATCGCAATTTTTTCCAGTCCTGATGTGTGCGTTCAGTTTGGTGAGTTTTGAAGCGTGTTAAGGGGGTCAAATTACAGCTCAAAGAGGCAAAAGTTACTGTTTTTAGTACTTTTTTGTCTTGAAGGGGGAATTGCCAATTTTCTGTTGATTTTAGCCCGACAATGTACTATTATGAAATGTAGGTCTAAGTCAGACCTACATAGAGGTTTTTGTTTCATGTCTCTCCGACCTTTCTAGTGGGAGTTACAGGCAGTCTAGTATTTCTTTTCCTAGGGGGCGCTAGCGCGCAATTTTGAGTTTTGTAGTTCGTTTTTTTTTTAAAAAGGCAATTTTCGCAGGTCCTGATGTGTGGGTCAAATATGGTGAGTTTTGAAGCATGTTAAGTGGGTCAAATTACAGTTTAATGTGGCGGCGGAAGAATAAAGAATAAAGAATAAAACCTTACAAATACAATAGGTCCTTATGTCCCATTGCATAAGGACTCCCTTTGGGAGTCCTTTTGCAATGGGCCATGCGGGCCCTAAAAAGGTTGTTGTGAAAAATGTGTTGGACTTTCACAAGAAAAACTTTTTTGGCAGTATTATAAAAGAAAGACGTAATTTTACTCGACGCAAGCACAAATTTTACAAGAAAAAAATGTGTGCAATGTTATGTTACAAGTTGGAATTTTACTCAACAACACTCGTCGTTTTACAAAAAAAAGCTTACAATTTTGGCAATTTATAATAATAATAATAATCGGGATTTTTACTCTGCAAAAATTATGACCAAATTCATAATTTTATTCAATAAAACAACAAAAAAATTGGCAATATTTCAATTAAAGTCAGAATTTTGTATGACAAATGTCACCATTTTGCATTAAAAAGTAACAATGTTACATAAAAAAGTCACAATTTTACATAAAAAAAAGTCATAATTTTACAAGAAAATATTGCAATATTACAGAAACAGAAAGAACATCAGAAATTGTTCACAATTTTATGAGAAAAAAGTCGACACATTATATTTTTGTTTTTATTTATTGTAGTTGGTTTTAAATCGTCATTATTTACTTCGAGTTATTACAGTATGTCTCTATAAACATGTGAAAAATGTGTTGGACTTTCACAAAAAAAAACTTTTTTGGCAGTATTATAAAAGAAAGTCGTAATTTTACTCGACGCAAGTATAAATTTTACAAGAAAAACTGAACATGTGTGCAATGTTATGATAAACTCGCCGTTTTACAAGAACAGCTTACAATTTTGTCAATTTATAATAATAATAATAATCAGAATTTTACTCTGCAAAAATTATGACCAAATTCATAATTTTATTCAAAAAATGTCACTGTTTTACAAGAACAACAAAAAAATAATTGGCAATATTTCGATAAAAGTCAGAATTTTGTATGACAAATGTCACCATTTTGCATTAAAAAGTAACAATTTTACATAAAAAAGTCATAATTTTACATACAAAATTTTATATAGAATTTTACGAGAAAATATTGCAATATTACAGAAACAGAAAAAACATGAGAAATTGTTCACAATTTTATGAGAAAAAAGTCGACACTGCTTTTAGTTAATTTATATTTTTGTTTTTATTTATTGTAATTGGTTTTAAATCGTCATTATTTACTTCGAGTTATTACAGTATGTCTCTATATACATATTTATTTTATTTTTGTTATTGATTTTGGCCAAAGGGGGATGCATTTCAATTTCACACTTGTCATTACATATGTTGGCCAGAGAGGGAGCACTTCAATTTTTTTTTACACACACTTGTTATTTCATATGTTGATCAGAGGGGGAGCACTTTTAAAAGCGACACAGTCAATTTGAAAAATCCCTCCTTTTTGGGACCACTCTCATTTTACATACACAATTTTATGTAGAATTTTACGAGAAAATATTGCAATATTACAGAAACAGAAAAAACATGAGAAAATTGTTCACAATTTTATGAGAAAAAAGTCGACACATTGTGAGAAAAAGACTGCTTTTAGTTTATTTATATTTTTGTTTTTATTTATTGTAATTGACTTTTTAGGACCACCCTTTCTAGATATATAAAGATTTGTATTTACAACATTAATAATGCGATTATATAAAAAAGCTTGTTGTGAAAAATGTGTTGGACTTTCACAAGAAAAACTTTTTTGGCAGTTTTATAAAAGAAAGACGTAATTTTACTCAACGCAAGTACACATTTTACAATAAAAACTGAACATTTGTGCAATGTCATGATACAAGTTGGAATTTTACTCAACAACACTCGCCGTTTTACAAGAAACGCTTACAATTTCGGCAATTTTATGAACGGAGTTGTAATTTTACTCGACAAAAGTCACAATTTTATAAGAAAACTTTAAAATGTTGGCAATATCATTATAATAATCATCAGAATTTTACTCTGCAAAAAGTATGACCAAATTCAAATTTTTTTTTTACAAGAACAACCAAAAAATTGGCAATATTTCGATAAAAGTCAGAATTTTGTATGACAAATGTCACCATTTTGCATTAAAAAGTAACAATTTGACATAAAAAAAGTCACAATTTGACATAAAAAAAGTCATAATTTTACGAGAAAATATTGAAATATTACAGAAACAGAAAAAACACGAGAAAATTGTTCACAATTTTATGAGAAAAAAGTCGACACATTATGAGAAAAAGACTGCTTTTAGGTCATTTATTTTTTTGTTTTTATTTATTGTAATTGGTTTTAAATCGTCATTATTTACTTCGAGTTATTACAGTATGTCTCTATAAACATGGGAAAAATTTGTTGGACTTTCACAAAAAAAAACTTTTTTGGCAGTATTATAAAAGAAAGTCGTAATTTTACTCGACGCAATTACAAATTTTACAAGAAAAACTGAACATTTGTGCAATGTTATGATAAACTCGCCGCTTTACAAGAAAAGCTTACAATTTTGACAATTTATAATAATAATAATAATCAGAATTTTACTCTGCAAAAATTATGACCAAATTCATAATTTTATTCAAAAAATGTCACTGTTTTACAAGAACAACAAAAAAATAATTGGCAATATTTCAATAAAAGTCAGAATTTTGTATGACAAATGTCACCATTTTGCATTAAAAAGTAATAATTTTACATTAAAAAGTCATAATTTTACATACAAAATTTTATGTAGAATTTTACGAGAAAATATTGCAATATTACAGAAACAGAAAAAACATGAGAAATTGTTCACAATTTTATGAGAAAAAAGTCGACACATTGTGAGAAAAAGACCGCTTTTAGTTCATTTATATTTTTGTTTTTATTTATTGTAATTGGTTTTAAATCGTCATTATTTACTTCGAGTTATTACAGTATGTCTCTATATACATGTGAAAAATTTGTTGGACTTTCACAAAAAAGTATTATAAAAAAAAAAGTCGTAATTTCACTCGACGCAATTACAAATTTTACAAGAAAAACTGAACATTTGTGCAATGTTATGATAAACTCGCCGTTTTACAAGAAAAGCTTACAATTTTGGCAATTTATAATAACAATAATAATCGGAATTTTACTCTGCAAAAATTATGACCAAATTCATAATTTTATTCAAAAAATGTCACTGTTTTACAAGAACAACAAAAAAATAATTGGCAATATTTCGATAAAAGTCAGAATTTTGTATGACAAATGTCACCATTTTGCATTAAAAAGTAACAATTTTACATAAAAAAAGTCAGAATTTTACATGCAAAATTTGATGTAAAATTTTACGAGAAAATATTGCAATATTACAGAAACAGAAAAAACATGAGAAAATTGTTCACAATTTTATGAGAAAAAAGTCGACACTGCTTTTAGTTCATTTATATTTTTGTTTTTATTTATTGTAATTGGTTTTAAATCGTCATTATTTACTTCGAGTTATTACAGTATGTCTCTATATACATATTTGTTTTATTTTTGTTATTGATTTTGGCCAAAGGGGGGTGCATTTCAATTTCACACTTGTCATTACATATGTTGGCCAGAGGGGGAGCACTTCAATTTTTTTTTTTACACACACTTGTTATTTCATATGTTGACCAGAGGGGGAGCACTTTTAAAAGCGACAGTCAATTTGAAAAATCCCTCCTTTTTGGGACCACTCTCATTTTACATACAAAATTTTATGTAGAATTTTACGAGAAAATATTGCAATATTACAGAAACAGAAAAAACATGAGAAAATTGTTCACAATTTTATGAGAAAAAAGTCGACACATTGTGAGAAAAAAGACCGCTTTTAGTTTATTTATATTTTTGTTTTTATTTATTGTAATTGGCTTTTTAGGACCACCCTTTCTAGATATATAAAGATTTGTATTTACAACATTAATAATGCGATTATATAAAGAAGCTTGTTGTGAAAAATGTGTTGGACTTTCACAAGAAAAACTTTTTTGGCAGTATTATAAAAGAAAGACATAATTTTACTCAACGCAAGTACAAATTTTACAAGAAAAACTGAACATTTGTGCAATGTCATGATACAAGTTGGAATTTTACTCAACAACACTCGCCGTTTTACAAGAAACACTTACAATTTTGGCAATTTTATGAACAGAGTTGTAATTTTACTCGACAAAAGTCACAATTTTATAAGAAAACTTTAAAATGTTGGCAATATCATAATAATAATCATCAGAATTTTACTCTGCAAAAATTATGACCAAATTCAATTTTTTTTTTACAAGAACAACCAAAAAATTGGCAATATTTCGATAAAAGTCAGAATTTTGTATGACAAATGTCACCATTTTGCATTAAAAAGTAACAATTTTACATAAAAAAGTCACAATTTTACATAAAAAAGTCATAATTTTACAAGAAAATATTGCAATATTACAGAAACAGAAAAAACATGAGAAATTGTTCACAATTTTATGAGAAAAAAGTCAACACATTGTGAGAAAAAGACTGCTTTTAGTTCATTTATTTTTTGGTTTTTATTTATTGTAATTGGTTTTAAATCGTCATTATTTACTTCGAGTTATTACAGTATGTCTCTATATACATGTGAAAAATTTGTTGGACTGTCACAAAAAAGTATTATAAAAAAAAAGTCGTAATTTTACTCGACGCAAGTACAAATTTTACAAGAAAAACTGAACATTTGTGCAATGTTATGATGAACTCGCCGTTTTACAAGAAAAGCTTACAATTTTGGCAATTTATAATAATAATAATAATCAGAATTTTACTCTGCAAAAATCATGACCAAATTCATAATTGTATTCAACAAATGTCACTGTTTTACAAGAACAACAAAAAAATTGGCAATATTTCAATTAAAGTCACAATTTTGTATGACAAATGTCACCATTTTGCATTAAAAAGTAACAATTTTACATAAAAAAGTCATAATTTTACATGCAAAGTTTGATGTAAAATTTTACGAGAAAATATTGCAATATTACAGAAACAGAAAAAACATGAGAAATTGTTCACAATTTTATGAGAAAAAAGTCAACACTGCTTTTAGTTCATTTATATTTTTGTTTTTATTTATTGTAATTGGTTTTAAATCGTCATTATTTACTTCGAGTTATTACTGTATGTCTCTATATACATATATATTTTATTTTTGTTATTGATTTTGGCCAAAGGGGGGTGCATTTCAATTTCACACTTGTCATTACATATGTTGGCCAGAGGGGGAGCACTTCAAAATTTTTTACACACACTTGTCATTTCATATGTTGACCAGAGGGGGAGCACTTTTAAAAGCGACACACAGTCAATTTGAAAAATCCCTCCTTTTTGGGACCACTCTCATTTTACATACACAATTTTATGTAGAATTTTACGAGAAAATATTGCAATATTACAGAAAAGAAAAAACATGAGAAAATTGTTCACAATTTTATGAGAAAAAAGTCGACACATTGTGAGAAAAAGACTGCTTTTAGTTTATTTATATTTTTGTTTTTATTTATTGTAATTGGCTTTTTAGGACCACCCTTTCTAGATATATAAAGATTTGTATTTACAACATTAATAATGCGATTATATAAAAAAGCTTGTTGTGAAAAATGTGTCGGACTTTCACAAGAAACACTTTTTTGGCAGTATTATAAAAGAAAGACGTAATTTTACTCAACGCAAGTACAAATTTTACAAGAAAAACTGAACATTTGTGCAATATAATGATAAAAGTTGGAATTTTACTCAACAACACTCGCCGTTTTACAAGAAAAGCTTACAATTTTGGCAATTTATAATAATAATAATAATCAGAATTTTACTCTGCAAAAATGATGACCAAATTCTTAATTTTATTCAAAAAATGTCACTGTTTTACAAGAACAACAAAACAATTAGCAATATTTCGATAAAAGTCAGAATTTTGTATGACAATTGTCACCATTTTGCATTAAAAAGTAACAATTTTACATAAAAAAGTCATAATTTTACATACAAAATTTGATGTAAAATTCTACGAGAAAATATTGCGATATTACAGAAACAGAAAAAACATGAGAAAATTGTTCACAATTTTATGAGAAAAAAGTCGACACATTGTGAGAAAAAGACTGCTTTTAGTTCATTTAGTTTTTTGTTTTTATTTATTGTAATTGGTTTTAAATCGTCATTATTTACTTCCGAGTTATTACAGTATGTCTCTATATACATATTTATTTTATTTGTGTTATTTATTTTGGCCAGAGGGGGAGCACTTCAATTTTTTTTTAAACACACTTGTTATTTCATATGTTGACCAGAGGGGGAGCACTTTTAAAAGCGACACACAGTCAATTTGAAAAATCCCTCCTTTTTGGGACCACCCTCATTTTGATAGATTTCACCACCAGGGGGTGCAAATGAGACATTCTCTATTAGATGCAATGTTATTGGGACCATGATTTATGTCATCACTTGTTCACATCTCCTCATATGGAAGGTACGTTTCCTTGTTCATGTCTCAAGAAATGTAGAAATACAAGAACACACACACACACACACACACACACACACACACACACACACACACACACACACACACACACACACACACATTCTTGTATTTGTTACCTTCTTGAGACCTGAGAAAAATGCGTACCTTTTTAGGACCACCCTTTCTAGATATATAAAGATTTGTATTTACAACATTAATAATATATACATACTATGCGATTATATAAAAAAGCTTGTTGTGAAAAATGTGTTGGACTTTCACAAGAAAAACTTTTTTGGCAGTATTATAAAAGAAAGACGTAATTTTACTCGACGCAAGCACAAATTTTACAAGAAAAACTGAACATTTGTGCAATGTTATGATAAAAGTTGGAATTTTACTCAACAACACTCGTCATTTTACAAGAAACACTTACAATTTTGACAATTTATAATAATAATAATAATCAGAATTTTACTCTGCAAAAATGATGACCAAATTCATCATTTTATTCAAAAAATGTCACTGTTTTACAAGAACAACAAAAAAAATGGCAATATATCGATAAAAGTCAGAATTTTGTATGACAAATGTCACCATTTTGCATTAAAAAGTAACCATTTTACATAAAAAAGTCATAATTTTACATACAAAATTTGATGTAAAATTTTACGAGAAAATATTGCAATATTACAGAAACAGAAAAAACATGATAAATTGTTCACAATTTTATGAGAAAAAAGTCGACACATTGTGAGAAAAAGACTGCTTTTAGTTCATTTATATTTTTGTTTTTATTTATTGTAATTAGTTTTAAATCGTCATTATTTACGTCAAGTTATTACAGTATGTCTCTATATACATGTGAAAAATTTGTTGGACTTTCACAAAAAAAACTTTTTTGGCAGTATTATAAAAAAAAAGTCGTAATTTTACAATAAAAACTGAACATTTGTGCAATGTTATGATAAACTCGCCGTTTTACAAGAAAAGCTTACAATTTTGACAATTTATAATAATAATAATAATCAGAATTTTACTCTGCAAAAATGATGACCAAATTCATAATTGTATTCAAAAAATGTCACTGTTTTACAAGAACAACAAAAAAATTGGCAATATTGCGATGAAAGTCAGAATTTTGTATGACAAATGTCACCATTTTGCATTAAAAAGTAACAATTTTACATAAAAAAGTCATAATTTTACATGCAAAATTTTATGTAGAATTTTACAAGAAAATATTGCAATATTACAGAAACAGAAAAAACATGAGAAAATTGTTCACAATTTTATGAGAAAAAAGTCGACACATTGTGAGAAAAAGACCGCTTTTAGTTCATTTATATTTTTGTTTTTATTTATTGTAATTGGTTTTAAATTGTCATTATTTACTTCGAGTTATTACAGTATGTCTCTATATACATGTGAAAAATTTGTTGGACTTTCACAAAAAAAAAACTTTTTTGGCAGTATTATAAAAGAAAGTCGTAATTTTACTCGACGCAAGTACAAATTTTACAAGAAAAACTGAACATTTGTGCAATGTTATGATAAACTCGCCGTTTTACAAGAAAAGCTTAAAATTTTGGCAATTTATAATAATAATAATAATCAGAATTTTACTCTGCAAAAATGATGACCAAATTCATCATTTTATTCCAAAAATGTCACTGTTTTACAAGAACAACAAAAAAATTGGCAATATTTCGATAAAAGTCAGAATTTTGTATGACAAATGTCACCATTTTGCATTAAAAAGTAACAATTTTACATTAAAAAGTCAGAATTTTACATGCAAAATTTGATGTAAAATTTTACGAGAAAATATTGCAATATTACAGAAACAGAAAAAACATGAGAAATTGTTCACAATTTTATGAGAAAAAAGTCGACACATTGTGAGAAAAAGAACGCTTTTAGTTCATTTATTTTTTTGTTTTTATTTATTGTAATTGGTTTTAAATCGTCATTATTTACTTCGAGTTATTACAGTATGTCTCTATATACATATTTATTTTATTTTTGTTATTGATTTTGGCCAAAGGGGGATGCATTTCAATTTCACACTTGTCATTACATATGTTGGCCAGAGGGGGAGCACTTCAATTTTTTTTTTACACACACTTGTTATTTCATATGTTGATCAGAGGGGGAGCACTTTTAAAAGCGACACAGTCAATTTGAAAAATCCCTCCTTTTTGGGACCACCCTAATTTTGATAGATTTCACCACCAGGGGGTGCAAATGAGACATTCTCTATTAGATGCAATGTTATTGGGACCATGATTTATGTCATCACTTGTTCACACCTCCTCATATGGAAGGTACGTTTCCTTGTTCATGTCTCAAAAAGGGTAGAAATACAAGAACACACACACACACAGACACACACACACACACACACACATTCTTGTATTTGTTACCTTCTTGAGACCTGATAAAAATGCCTACCTTTTTAGGACCACCCTTTCTAGATATATAAAGATTTGTATTTACAACATTAATAATATATACATACTATGCAAATGTAAAAAAAGCTTGTTGTGAAAAATTTGTTGGACTTTCACAAGAAAAACTTTTTTGGCAGTAATATAAAAGAAATACGTAATTTTACTCGACGCAAGCACACATTTTACAAGAAAAACTGAACATTTGTGCAATGTTATGATAAACTCGCCGTTTTACAAGAACAGCTTACAATTTTGACAATTTATAATAATAATAATAATCAGAATTTTACTCTGCAAAAATTATGACCAAATTCATCATTTTATTCAAAAAATGTCACTGTTTTACAAGAACAACCAAAAAAATTGGCAATATTTCGATAAAAGTCAGAATTTTGTATGACAAATGTCACCATTTTGCATTAAAAAGTAACAATTTTACATAAAAAAGTCATAATTTTACATACAAAATTTGATGTAAAATTTTACGAGAAAATACTGCAATATTACAGAAACAGAAAAAACATGAGAAATTGTTCACAATTTTATGAGAAAAAAGTCGACACTGCTTTTAGTTCATTTATATTTTTGTTTTTATTTATTGTAAATGGTCATTATTTACTTCGAGTTATTACAGTATGTCTCTATATACATATTTATTTTATTTTTGTTATTGATTTTGGCCAAAGGGGGGTGCATTTCAATTTCACACTTGTCATTACATATGTTGGCCAGAGGGGGAGCACTTCAAAAAATTTTTACACACACTTGTTATTTCATATGTTGACCAGAGGGGGAGCACTTTTAAAAGCGACACACAGTTAATTTGAAAAATCCCTCCTTTTTGGGACCACTCTCATTTTACATACAAAATTTTATGTAGAATTTTACGAGAAAATATTGCAATATTACAGAAACAGAAAAAAACATGAGAAAATTGTTCACAATTTTATGAGAAAAAAGTCGACACATTGTGAGAAAAAGACTGCTTTTAGTTTATTTATATTTTTGTTTTTATTTATTGTAATTGGCTTTTTAGGACCACCCTTTCTAGATATATAAAGATTTGTATTTACAACATTAATAATGCGATTATATAAAAAAGCTTGTTGTGAAAAATGTGTTGGACTTTCACAAGAAAAACTTTTTTGGCAGTATTATAAAAGAAAGACATAATTTTACTCAACGCAAGTACACATTTTACAAGAAAAACTGAACATTTGTGCAATGTTATGATAAAAGTTGGAATTTTACTCAACAACACTCGTCGTTTTACAAGAAAAGCTTACAATTTTGGCAAATTATAATAATAATAATAATCAGAATTTTACTTTACAAAAATGATGACCAAATTCATAATTGTATTCAAAAAATGTCACTGTTTTACAAGAACAACAAAAAAATTGGCAATATTTCAATTAAAGTCAGAATTTTGTATGACAAATGTCACCATTTTGCATTAAAAAGTAACAATTTTACATAAAAAAGTCATAATTTTACATGCAAAATTTGATGTAGAATTTTACGAGAAAATATTGCAATATTACAGAAACAGAAAAAACATGAGAAATTGTTCACAATTTTATGAGAAAAAAGTCGACACATTATGAGAAAAAGACTGCTTTTAGTTCATTTATATTTTTGTTTTTATTTATTGTAACTGGTTTTAAATTGTCATTATTTACTTCGAGTTATTACAGTATGTCTCTATATACATGTGAAAAATTTGTTGGACTTTCACAAAAAAAAACATTTTACAAGAAAAACTGAACATTTGTGCAATGTTATGATAAACTTGCCGTTTTACAAGAAAAACTTACAATTTTGGCAATTTATAATAATAATAATAATCAGAATTTTACTCTGCAAAAATTATGACCAAATTCATCATTTTATTCAAAAAATGTCACTGTTTTACAAGAACAACCAAAAAAATTGGCAATATTTCGATAAAAGTCAGAATTTTGTATGACAAATGTCACCATTTTGCATTAAAAAGTAACAATTTTACATAAAAAAGTCATAATTTTACATGCAAAATTTGATGTAGAATTTTACGAGAAAATATTGCAATATTACAGAAACAGAAAAAACATGAGAAAATTGTTCACAATTTTATGAGAAAAAAGTCGACACATTGTGAGAAAAAAACTGCTTTTAGTTCATTTATATTTGTTTTTATTTATTGTAATTGGTTTTAAATCGTCATTATTTACTTCGAGTTATTACAGTATGTCTCTATATACATATTTATTTTATTTGTGTTATTGATTTTGGGCGAAAGGAGGTGCATTTCAATTTCACACTTGTCATTACATATGTTGGCCAGAGGGGGAGCACTTCAATTTTTTTTTACACACACTTGTTATTTCATATGTTGACCAGAGGGGGAGCACTTTTAAAAGCGACACACAGTCAATTTGAAAAATCCCTCCTTTTTGGGACCACCCTCATTTTACATACAAAATTTTATGTAGAATTTTACGAGAAAATATTGCAATATTACAGAAACAGAAAAAACATGAGCAAATTGTTCACAATTTTATGAGAAAAAAGTCGACACATTGTGAGAAAAAGACTGCTTTTAGTTCATTTATATTTTTGTTTTTATTTATTGTAATTGGCTTTTTAGGACCACCCTTTCTAGATATATAAAGATTTGTATTTACAACATTAATAATGCGATTATATAAAAAAGCTTGTTGTGAAAAATGTGTTGGACTTTCACAAGAAAAACTTTTTTGGCAGTTTATTATAAAAGAAAGACGTAATTTTACTCAACACAAGTACAAATTTTACAATAAAAACTGAACATTTGTGCAATGTCATGATACAAGTTGGAATTTTACTCAACAACACTCGCCGTTTTACAAGAAACGCTTACAATTTTGGCAATTTTATGAACAGAGTTGTAATTTTACTCGACAAAAGTCACAATTTTATAAGAAAACTTTAAAATGTTGGCAATATCATAATAATAATCATCAGAATTTTACTCTGCAAAAATTATGACCAAATTCGAATTTTTTTTTACAAGAACAACCAAAAAATTGGCAATATTTCGATAAAAGTCAGAATTTTGTATGACAAATGTCACCATTTTGCATTAAAAAGTAACAATTTGACATAAAAAAAAGTCACAATTTGACATAAAAAAAATCATAATTTTACGAGAAAATATTGCAATATTACAGAAACAGAAAAAACATGAGAAAATTGTTCACAATTTTATGAGAAAAAAGTCGACACATTATGAGAAAAAGACTGCTTTTAGTTCATTTACTTTTTTGTTTTTATTTATTGTAATTGGTTTTAAATCGTCATTATTTAATTCGAGTTATTACAGTATGTCTCTATATACATGTGAAAAATTTGTTGGACTTTCACAAAAAAGTATTATAAAAAAAAAGTCGTAATTTTACTCGACGCAAGTACAAATTTTACAAGAAAAACTGAACATTTGTGCAATGTTATGATAAACTCGTCGTTTTACAAGAAAAGCTTACAATTTTGGCAATTTATAATAATAATAATAATCAGAATTTTACTCTGCAAAAATGATGACCAAATTCATAATTTTATTCAAAAAATGTCACTGTTTTACAAGAACAACAAAAACATTGGCAATATTTCGATAAAAGTCAGAATTTTGTATGACAAATGTCACCATTTTGCATTAAAAAGTAATAATTTTACATAAAAAAGTCATAATTTTACATACAAAATTTTATGTAAAATTTTACGAGAAAATATTGCAATATTACAGAAACAGAAAGAACATGAGAAATTGTTCACAATTTTATGAGAAAAAAGTCGACACTGCTTTTAGTTCATTTATATTTTTGTTTTTATTTATTGTAATTGGTTTTAAATCGTCATTATTTACTTCGAGTTATTACAGTATGTCTCTATATACATATTTGTTTTATTTTTGTTATTGATTTTGGCCAAAGGGGGGTGCATTTCAATTTCACACTTGTCATTACATATGTTGGCCAGAGGGGGAGCACTTCAATTTTTTTTTACACACACTTGTTATTTCATATGTTGACGAGAGGGGGAGCACTTTTAAAAGCGACACACAGTCAATTTGAAAAATCCCTCCTTTTTGGGACCACTCTCATTTTACATACAACATTTTATGTAGAATTTTACGAGAAAATATTGCAATATTACAGAAACAGAAAAAACATGAGAAATTGTCCACAATTTTATGAGAAAAAAGTCGACACATTGTGAGAAAAAGACCGCTTTTAGTTAATTTATATTTTTGTTTTTATTTATTGTAATTGGTTTTAAATTGTCATTATTTACTTCGAGTTATTACAGTATGTCTCTATATACATGTGAAAAATTTGTTGGACTTTCACGAAAAAAACTTTTTTGGCAGTATTATAAAAAAAAAAGTCATAATTTTACTCGACGCAAGTACAAATTTTACAAGAAAAACTGAACATTTGTGCAATGTTATGATAAACTCGCCGTTTTACAAGAAAAGCTTACAATTTTGGCAATTTATAATAACAATAATAATCGGAATTTTACTCTGCAAAAATTATGACCAAATTCATAATTTTATTCAAAAAATGTCACTGTTTTACAAGAACAACAAAAAAATTGGCAATATTTCGATAAAAGTCAGAATTTTGTATGACAAATGTCACCATTTTGCATTAAAAAGTAACAATTTTACATAAAAAAGTCATAATTTTACATACAAAATTTGATGTAAAATTTTACGAGAAAATATTGCGATATTACAGAAACAGAAAGAACATGAGTAAATTGTTCACAATTTTATGAGAAAAAAGTCGACATATTGTGAGAAAAAGACTGCTTTTAGTTCATTTATATTTTTGTTTTTATTTATTGTAATTGGTTTTAAATCGTCATTATTTACTTCGAGTTATTACAGTATGTCTCTATAAACATGTGAAAAATTTGTTGGACTTTCACAAAAAAATAACTTTTTTGGCAGTATTATAAAAAAAAGTCGTAATTTTACTCGACGCAAGTACAAATTTTAGAAGAAAAACTGAACATTTGCGCAATGTTATGATAAACTCGCCGTTTTACAAGAAAACGCTTACAATTTTGGCAATTTATAATGATAATAATAATCAGAATTTTACTCTGCAAAAATGATGACCAAATTCATAATTTTATTCAAAAAATGTCACTGTTTTACAAGAACAACCAAAAAAATTGGCAATATTTCGATAAAAGTCAGAATTTTGTACGACAAATGTCACCATTTTGCATTAAAAAGTAACAATTTTACATAAAAAAGTCAGAATTTTACATGCAAAGTTTGATGTAAAATTTTACGAGAAAATATTGCAATATTACAGAAACAGAAAAAACATGAGAAATTGTTCACAATTTTATGAGAAAAAAGTCGACACTGCTTTTAGTTCATTTATATTTTTGTTTTTATTTATTGTATTTGGTTTTAAATCGTCATTATTTACTTCGAGTTATTACAGTATGTCTCTATATATATATATTTATTTTATTTTTGTTATTGATTTTGGCCAAAGGGGGGTGCATTTCAATTTCACACTTGTCATTACATATGTTGGCCAGAGGGGGAGCACTTCAATTTTTTTTTTTACACACACTTGTTATTTCATATGTTGACCAGAGGGGGAGCGCTTTTAAAAGCGACACAGTCAATTTGAAAATACCCTCCTTTTTGGCACCACCCTCATTTTGATATATTTCACCACCAGGGGTTGCAAATGAGACATTCTCTATTAGATGCAATGTTATTGGGACCATGATTTATGTCACACCTATGGAAGGTACGTTTCCTTGTTCATGTCTCAAGAAGGGTAGAAATACAAGAACACACACACATAAAACACACACACACATGCACACACACACCCGTCAGCATCTTTGAGAAATATAGATGCGTTTTCTTCCTTCCGACAGCTAAATAGTATAAACACTTAATCGTGTCAAAAGAGCGTGTTAATAAACTGGCAGGGAAAGCGAACGCTCAGCCCTGGGAGAGACACAAGCCCGGTTTACAGCCGCAATGATTTGCCGCAACCGCCCTAAGGATTCAATACATATTTATACTGCAAACTCATTAATGCGGCGGGTGAAAAAAAATGAGAGGAAGACAAAGACGCAGGACCCGGAAGACTCGGATCTAGGGCTTTCACAGCCGTTGCCCCGGAGAATTGAATGAATCGTACGGTGTGCAGAGATTCACTCTTTGCACACCGCACCATTCATTCAATTCTCTGGGGTAACGATTCGATTCAGAGTCGATTCTCGATTCAAAATCCATACTTTTTAATAACATTGGGTGCCTGTTTAATAAAGTCAAATACAAATAAGGCAACAAGAGAAACAACGTTCCCTCTAAGGTGCGCGCCTGTGCAATTGCGCACCGCTCAAGCGTCCTCTGCGCACGGCAAATCTATGCCACGCACAAAATCAAATAAAAAAAATAAGCGCATAACAGTTTTCGACAGTTTTCGTCATCATTGTTCAAATATTGTAACGTCTGTAGAGACGCTTTGAGGACATGAATTCCATCCATCACTTTACTGAGCAAAACTCTTTATTGTCGGCCATAAACACATCACCAAAACATTAGTAAAAAAATATATATCCATTTTATGCAGTACAAACCAGACCGAAAGCAACGTTGTTATATCAACAGCAGCCGCTCGCTCTTTCTCACTTGCGCCAACACATGCACAAATGGCACTTAGCCAGTGATGCGTTTACAGCCACACAAAAAGTCGGACAACTCCAACACCACACATAAAGTGTCATTCCAGGTCGTTACACTATGATTTACCAATCAAATGTGTGCTTATTCTAGTGTCATTCATTAGGAATCTTCATTTATAAATATTAATCATAAAATGCTGTTAGTATATTAAATAAATATTAATAAAAAATAATGTACACATGATCCCCTGCTTACATCTCATTGTGCAACATGTGAATGTTTTAATGGGAACTAAATGCAATGTCTGAAAGGGGTACAAATTATTTCCAAAGCAGGACCTCCACCCAGACAAACAATACAAGTACACAGTTCATGAAAAACAATATTTGTTGTTATTGTCATTGTAAGTGGGCCTAAACACTTATATTAGAAATGGAAATGACTGCTGTCATTTGATTATAATAATAAGAGCATGTTGTCTGTCTATCTGTGTTGGTCCTGCGACCCCAAAAGGGACAAGCGGTAGAAAATGGGTGGCAATATGAACAATGCAAACACTGTCATAAAAATGTGCCATATGGTGAAACCACACTAAACAACACTGTCATAAATATGTGCCATATAGTGAAACAAAACTAAACAACACTTTCATTCGCTAATATGCTAACACGTTTACAAGTTTATGTGTTAGTATAAATAACTTACAACGGTATTCTGTTGGTATGCTTTCAGTTTCACAAATTCTGCAGTCAAGTTTAGCTTATTGGAGAGCTAGCTTTTGCAGCTAATGGGTCCATGACCATGACTTCTGTTTTGTTCGATCAGCCGTTTTACTGCCTTGTTACATACACCGCTTGGAAACAATTAAAATATGTAAATAAACATTTACAGAATATTTTTGTGTAAATAACTCATTTTGCTTACAGTCCTATGTGGCTAATATATGGAATTTCCCCTAAAATGTAGTATACCGGTGCTCTCTATAGTCCGGAAAATACGGTAAATTGGTGCTTATTGGTGTCTGCACAAGCTTTTCATTTTTTTTTCCAATTTTTTTTTTTTTTTTCATTAAAACCTCTTAAGGCCCAAGCTGTTTGTTTACATGCTTTTTTTTATTTATCTTTGCTATTTGGGCTTATTGGACCCTAATTAGAATAAAACCTAAGAATCATCTTTTGATATGATGTACTTAGTCCATAAGTACACAAATGTGTACTTCATGTTTAGTGACATGCTAATTCTAATTTTTACACTTTTTTTTTTCAAATTCCGTTGTATGTTATATTCTTCTGACACCACCAGATGGCAGTACACGTGTCCACATAAGTGGCCATAAGACCCCAATTCAGTAGTGTACACAATTTTGGAAATAAGAGCTAAAAGGTGCTGTCCACGCATGTGGCCACTAAGCCTTTAGTAATATAAATAAAAAACTCTTGCAATATGAGTTTTCTTGCGACTGGAACATTCAAAGGCATGCTCGTAGTTAGCTCCGAGGGCGCATATTTAGCATGCTGGAAAAAAAAAAAAAAAAACGGGTTTCGTTGAGAGTTTTGCAGGACTGCTTCTAAAATGCCCAGAAAAGGTTCCGAGTAATGGTCTGTTGTGTACGTTTCAAAACACAGCAAAAGATAGGAGCACGATGTGCAGTAAATGAGTGTTTCCATGGTGAAAGCCGCGTAGTACATGACAAACTCATTTAAATATGGCAGTTTGCACCGTAGATCACAGGCAACACGCTCGCTAAAAAATACACACAATTTTAAACTTTGTAGAGACATTGTTGAGCGTGTGGTACTTGGATCTTAGTAGATCAGGCCCAAAGTTGTGTACTAAAATCTCGTGAGCACTTATATTTGCCGACTGAGCAGTTTGATTCCTATTACAACATTGGTACTGCTTCTGCTGTGTTGTGCAATACACGTGTTAATAAATGAGCATGTGGTTAAAGGGACACCTATTCCTGGTGACTTTTTCTAAAGTTAGACAATTAAGACATGCATGCAGTTTTTTTATAGCCTCTCTCCAATTAAGGGCTGCTTCTACAAACCCCGTTTCCATATGAGTTGGGAAATTGTGCTAGATGTAAATATAAACGGAATTCATTTTCAACCCATATTCAGTTGAATATGCTGCAAAGACAACATATTTGATGTTCAAACTGATAACAATTTTTTTTTTTTGCAAATAATCATTAACTTTAGAATTTGATGCCAGCAACACGTGACAAAGAAGTTGGGAAAGGTGGCAATAAATACTGATAAAGTTGAGGAATGCTCATCAAACACTTATTTGGAACATCCCACAGTTGAACAGGCTAATTGGGAACAGGTGAGTGCCATGATTGGGTATAAAAGTAGATTCCATGAAATGCTCAGTCATTCACAAACAAGGATGGGGCGAGGGTCACCACTTTGTCAACAAATGCGTGAGCAAATTGTTGAACCGTTTAAGAAAAACCTTTCTCAACCAGCTATTGCAAGGAATTTCACCATCTACGGTCCGTAATATCATCAAAGGGTTCAGAGAATCTGGAGACATCACTGCACGTAAGCAGCTAAGCCCGTGACCTTCGATCCCTCAGCCTGTACTGCATCAACAAGCGACATAAGTGTGTAAAGGATATCACCACAATGGCTCAGGAACACTTCAGAAACCCACTGTCAGTAACTACAGTTGGTCGCTACATCTGTAAGTGCAAGTTAAAACTCTCCTATGCAAGGCGAAAACCGTTTATCAACAACACCCAGAAACTCTGTCGGCTTCGCTGGGCCTGAGCTCATCTAAGATGGACTGATACAAAGTGGAAAAGTGTTCTGTGGGTCTGACAAGTCCACATTTCAAATTGTTTTTGGAAACTGTGGACGTCGTCAAAGAGGAAAAGAACCATCCGGATTGTTATAGGCGCAAAGTTGAAAAGCCAGCACGTGTGATGGTATGGGGGTGTATTAGTGCCCAAGACATGGGTAACTTACACATCTGTGAAGGCGCCATTAATGCTGAAAGGTACATATGAAAGGTTTTGGAGCAACATATGTTGCCATCCAAGCAACATTACCATGGACGCCCCTGCTTATTTCAGCAAGACAATGCCAAGCCACGTGTTACATCAACCTGGTTTCATAGTATAAGAGTGCGGGTACTAGATTGGCCTGCCTGTAGTCCAGACCTGTCTCCCATTGAAAATGTGTGGCGCATTATGAAGCCTAAAATACCACAACGGAGACCCCCGGACTGTTGAACGACTTAAGCTGTACATCAAGCAAGAATGGGAAGGAATTCCACCTGAGAAGCTTCAAAAATGTGTTTTTAAAAGGAAAGGCCATGTAACACAGTGGTGAACATGCCCTTTCCCAACTACTTTGTCACGTGTTGCAGCCATGAAATTCTAAGGTAATTATTATTTGCAAGAAAAAAATAAAGTTTATGAGTTTGAACATTAAATATGTTGTCTTTGTAGTGCATTCAACTGAATATGGGTTGAAAAGGATTTGCAAATCATTGTATTCCGTTTATATTTACATCTAACACAATTTCCCAACTCATATGGAAACGGGGTTTGTAATTGTCATGGCGTTTTAGGTTAATATATATATATAAGTAAATAATGAAGGCACCTGTACTCCTCCTGGGTGAATATGGGGATGCGCGAGGGCTGAAGGACGGTGATCTCCACCACGGTGCTGTTAGTCTTCACAGGCTCACCGGCGTCAAAGGCGATAACAAACAACTGCACACAAACACACACAGGCAGGAAGGCAAAAAAAACGAGATGTTACATGTTGTTTACAGCAGCAATCATTCATTTTACAAGCACAAAAAAGGACGGATATATAAACAAAACAAAAAAACAGATGTTTTAGGAGGGAGAGAAAGGCAAGCATTGTGTTACAATAGAGCTTGAAAAAGCATAAGCGAGACAGCGTCATTAGCACAAAATGTCCCAGAGCACCTGTTTCTCTTTGAAAGCTATACTAAAAAAATTTAAAAAAACAACACAAAACTAAGCCAGGTCACATTGGGTTGATAGCTTTACATAACAAGATGTGGAAGTGTAATCTGGTTTGCATCACTGCAAAAAAAGAAATTGAAAAATGTCATCAATCTAAACATTGTTTTATGTGGCCTGCAAAACCCAGAAAATAATGTTAGTCACATATTTGTTCTTTCTCTTTTCCGGGCGAGAACCATGGACTCGGACTTGGAGGTGCTGATTCTCATCCCAGTCGCTTCACACTCGGCTGCGAACCGATCCAGTGAGAGCTGAAGATCCTGGCCAGATGAAGCCATCAGGACCACATCATCTGCAAAAAGCAGAGACCTAATCCTGCAGCCACCAAACCAGATCCCCTCAACGCCTTGATTGCGCCTAGAAATTCTGTCCATAAAAGTTATGAACAGAATGGGTGACAAAGGGCAGCCTTGGCGGAGTCCAACCCTCACTGGAAACGTGTCCGACTTACTACCGGCCATGCGGACCAAGCTCTGGCACTGATCATACAGGGAGCGGACTGCCACAATCAGACAGTCTGATACCCCGTACTCCCTGATGGCTTCATCTGGCCAGGATCTTCAGCTCTCACTGGATCGGTTCGCAGCCGAGTGTGAAGCGACTGGGATGAGAATCAGCACCTCCAAGTCCGAGTCCATGGTTCTCGCCCGGAAAAGGGTGGAGTGCCATCTCCGGGTTGGGGAGGAGATCTTGCCCCAAGTGGAGGAGTTCAAGTACCTCGGAGTCTTGTTCACGAGTGAGGGAAGAGTGGATCGTGAGATCGACAGGCGGATCGGTGCGGCGTCTTCAGTAATGCGGACGCTGTATCGATCCGTTGTGGTGAAGAAGGAGCTGAGCCGGAAGGCAAAGCTCTCAATTTACCGGTCGATCTATGTTCCCATCCTCACCTATGGTCATGAGCTTTGGGTTATGACCGAAAGGACAAGATCACGGGTACAAGCGGCCGAAATGAGTTTCCTCCGCCGGGTGGCGGGGCTCTCCCTTAGAGATAGGGTGAGAAGCTCTGCCATCCGGGGGGAGCTCAAAGTAAAGCCGCTGCTCCTCCACATCGAGAGGAGCCAGATGAGGTGGTTCGGGCATCTGGTCAGGATGCCACCCGAACGCCTCCCTCGGGAGGTGTTTAGGGCACGTCCGACCGGTAGGAGGCCGCGGGGAAGACCCAGGACACGTTGGGAAGACTATGTCTCCCGGCTGGCCTGGGAACGCCTCGGGGTCCCACGGGAAGAGCTGGACGAAGTGGCTGGGGAGAGGGAAGTCTGGGCTTCCCTGCTTAGGCTGCTGCCCCCGCGACCCGACCTCAGATAAGCGGAAGAAGATGGATGGATGGACATATTTGTTCTTTCAATTTTGACAAATGCGGCTTACAGTCTGGTGCGGCAAATACATGTAAAATTAAAGCTGCAAGCAGCATTGGTCGGGCCCGCGTATTTGGCAGGTGCTAGTCCAAAGTGTCCAAATACTTTTGTCAAGTTTTAGTCCCAAGTGTCCCAATACTTTTGTCCAGTGTAAGTGTCCCAATACTTGTGTCCAGTGGTAGTCCTAAGTGTCCCAATACTTTTGTTCAGTGGTATTCCTAAGTGTCCCAATATTTTTTTTCCAGTGTAAGTGTCCCAATACTTTTGTTCAGTTTTCGTCATAAGTGTCCCAATACTTTTGCCTACTTTTAGTCCGAATTGTCCCAATACTTTTGTTTAGTGTACCTACCTTGTCTGCATTGTGTGGGCACGCTGGTGCTTCCTGCTTTTAAGCAGGATTCTTGAAAAAACAGCAGCATCAGCGTAGCGGCTATTTGAAGGGTCATAAAATCAAAACCGGAGCCGGTATCAAAACTCTTTCACTAACTTTCAATTAGAAGGGTTCAATCTCTCTCCTGTGTTAGTTTGAAGCCGAAACGTCAAACACGCTCAGAGGAGATAATGTTTGAAGAAAGGTGACCGGTTTTTACAAAAATGTTGTGTTGAAGGGGGAATAGCAAACTTCCTGTAGATTTTTGCTGGGGGTTGTCAATTTATGAAATGTAGGTCTAAGTGAGACCTACGGAGAGGTTTTTGTTTCATGTCTCTCCGACCTTCCCGGTGGGAGCTACAGGCAGTTTTGTCATTTTTTTCTTCCGAGGAGCAGTTTTTTCTCCGTTTTATTAAAAAATTGCTCAAGAGCGCAATTTTTAAATTTGGGGTTAGGTTTTTTTATTAGATCGCAATATTTGCCAGTCATGATGTGTGTGTTTAGTTTGGTGAGTTTTGAAGCATGTTAAAGGGCTCAAAGAGGCAAAAGTGACTGTTTTTAGTACTTTTTTTGTCTTGAAGGGGGAATTGCCAACTTCCTGTTGATTTTTGCCCGAGGATATACAATTATGAAAGGTAGGTGTAAGTCAGACCTACATAGAGGTTTTTGTTTCATGTCTCTCCGACCTTCCTAGTGGGAGTTACAGGCAGTCTAGTTTTTTTTTCCTAGGGGGCGCTAGAGCGCAATTTTTATTTTTGGGGTGTGGTTTTTTTATCAAAAGGCAATTTTCGCAGGTCCTGACGTGTGCGTCAAATATGGTGAGTTTTGAAGCATGTTAAGTGGGTCAAATTGCAGCTCAAAGAGGCGGCCGGTATAATAATAATAATAAAACCTTACAAATTCAATAGGTCCTTATGTCCCATTGCATAAGGACTCCCCTATGCAATGGGCCATGCGGGCCCTAAATATGTTTTTCTTCTAAAATTTGGTGGGACGACTTAAATACCGGTGCGCTCCATAGTGAAGATACTGTAGTTGTCAGCTAAAGAATATTAAAGGGGAACATTATCACCAGGCCTATGTTGTGGCCCTGCAGTCATTCACAACTCCTCCAACACGAACATTATTGTTTTTGCACTTTTTGGCTTCTTATGAAATAACTTTTTTAAATAGATTCAATCTTGCAGTGGAGAGTTTAAGTGTGGGCTTTAGTTGATACAACACTCTCGTCAGGGGTTGCATTCAAGACAACACACGGCATGCTCGCAACGACCGGGCTACTACAACACGCAAAAGCCAGAGCTGGAAGACCCTCCTGCCTCGTTAAGATCTCCCGTTTGGGAATGTTTCGGTTTCGCGGTGCGATACAACAATGGATATTATCGCTTCAACGAAGGGAAAAACGAACAAACACAGCTCCCACCGCATTCAAGCAGCCTCTCCTCGGCGAGTCAGGCAGGGCTAAAGCAATAACAAATGTTTTTATAGCAGCAGATTTAAAGGGGAACATTATCACCAGACCTATGTAAGCGTCAATATATACCTTGATGTTGCAGAAAAAAGACCATATATTTTTTTAACCGATTTCCGAACTCTAAATGGGTGAATTTTGGCGAATTAAACGCCTTTCTAATAACAACGTGACGTAACATCGGGAAGCAATCCGCCATTTTCTCAAACACCGAGTCAAATCAGCCCTGTTATTTTCCGTTTTTTCGACTGTTTTCCGTACCTTGGAGACATCATGCCTCGTCGGTGTGTTGTCGGAGGGTGTAACAACACGGACAGGGACGGATTCAAGTTGCACCAGTGGCCCAAAGATGCGAAAGTGGCAAGAAATTGGACGTTTGTTCCGCACACTTTACCGACGAAAGCTATGCTACGACAAGAGATGGCAATAATGTGTGGATATCCTGCGACACTCAAAGCAGATGCATTTCCAACGATAAAGTCAAAGAAATCTGCCGCCAGACCCCCATTGAATCTGCCGGAGTGTGTGAGCAATTCAGGGACAAAGGACCTCGGTAGCACGGCAAGCAATGGCGGCAGTTTGTTCCCGCAGACGAGCGAGCTAAACCCCCTGGATGTCTTGGCTCACACCGTCCCTTATGCCACCGAAGATGATCAAGAGAAGAATATCGACCCTAGCTTCCCTGGCCTGCTGCCATCAACTCCAAAACTGGACAGATCAGCTTTCAGGCAAAGAGAGCGGATGAGGGTATGTCTACAGAATATATTAATTGATGAAAATTGGGCTGTCTGCACTCTCAAAGTGCATGTTGTTGCCAAATGTATTTCATATGCTGTAAACCTAGTTCATAGTTGTTAGTTTCCTTTAATGCCAAACAAACACATACCAATCGTTGGTTAGAAGGCGATCGCCGAATTCGTCCTCGCTTTCTCCCGTGTCGCTGGCTGTCGTGTCGTTTTCGTCGGTTTCGCTTGCATACGGTTCAAACCGATATGGCTCAATAGCTTCAGTTTCTTCTTCAAATTGGTTTTCGCTACCTGCCTCCACACTACAACCATCCGTTTCAATACATGCGTAATCTGTTGAATCGCTTAAGCCGCTGAAATCCGAGTCTGAATCCGAGCTAATGTCGCTATAGCTTGCTGTTCTATCCGCCATGTTTGTTTGTATTGGCATCACTATGTGACGTCACAGGAAAATGGATGGGTGTATATAACGATGGTTAAAATCAGGCACTTTGAAGCTTTTTTTAGGGATATTGCGTGATGGGTAAAAGTTTGAAAAAAACTTCGAAAAATAAAATAAGCCACTGGGAACTGATTTTTAATGGTTTTAACCCTTCTGAAATTGTGATAATGTTCCCCTTTAAGAACATAACTATTACTACTGCTAATACTACTACTCCTACTATAATTATGTTGCCCTCCACTCACTTGAAAGGTAAGACTGGGCTCTTCGTTGAGGTTGACTTTAGTGACGACCCTCCCAGTGTCCTCCTCCACGTCAAAGATGCTGCCACTGTATGGTGACCTGTCCTGGTCCACCCTGTAGCGGACAGAACTGGCCGGAGTGTCCTAAAGAACAAGGAGATGAGAGGAAACGGTAATAAACATTGACAGAACAGTAATTACCACCACCAAAATACCAAGACAGGATTTGCTCTTTAGTACCTGGGTAAAACTTGTTTGTTTAATTTTTGGGTTCATTGTGTCACGTGGGGGTCGCATATTCATGCGGGATCGTTCCTTCAGTGCAACACGGACACTCCGGACAAAAACGTGAAGGTATAAGGTGATTTATTTACATAAAAAACAGAAAACAAGCAAAAGAAAAGCGTGCCGAACGCAAGGGAAGCTAAGGCTAACACTTAGCACAGGACTCTGGAACATGAAACAAATCAACGTGACTGTAGCTTACCGCAAACAAGGAGGACAGGACGAGTGAACAGAAAGGCAGGCTTAAATAGTGTCAGTGATGGAAAACAGGTGCGCGTCGGGAACACAAGCGGCAGGTGGAAATAATAAGTAACCATGGTGACGAAACAAACTCACAGGTGCACAAGCAATAACAAAAGGAGTCCAAAACTAACAGAAAACACAAAAACATGATCCAGACCACGGGTCATGACAGTACCCCCTCCTCAAGGACAGATACAAGATGTCCAAAAACAAAACAAAAGACAAGCAGGGTCAAAAGTCACGGGAGGGCGGAGGGAGGACTTGGCGGTGGGTCGCCAGGCCAAGTGTCCCCGAATCCACCGAGGACAAGTCAAGTGGCGGCGGCGAGTGGAACGCCGCTGCAGCAGGCGAGGCGGGCGACCAGGGAATGGCCACATTCGTGGCCGACGGGGAAGTGGGCGCACTTGGCGAGGCAGACGACCAGGGAGCGGCCACATGCGTGGTCGACGGGGAGGTGGGCGCGTCGGCGCCGTCATGGAAGGCTTGGACGCAGCAGTAGACGTGGCAGGCGTGGACGCAGCAGCAGACGTGGCAGGCGTGGATGCGGCAGGCGTGGACGCAGCAGCGGACGCAGCAGCGGACGCAGCAGCGGACGTGGCAGGCGTAGACGCAGCAGCAGACGCGGCAGGCGTGGACGCAGCAGCAGACGAGTCAGGCGTGGACGCAGCAGTAGACGAGTCAGGCGTGGACGCAGCAGTAGACGAGTCAGGCGTGGACGCAGCAGCAGACGAGTCAGGCGTGGTAGCAGCAGCAGACGAGTCAGGCGTGGTAGCAGGCACAGGCGGCGAAGCTTGGCGTGGTGCAGGCACAGGCGGGAAAGCTTGGCGTGGTGCAGGCATAGGCGGCAAAGCTTGGCGTGGCGCAGGCGGCGAAGCTTGGCGTGGTGCAGGCACAGGCGGCGAAGCCTGGCGTGGTGCAGGCAAAGGCGGCGAAGCCTGGCGTGGTGCAGGCACAGGCGGCAAAGCCTGGCGTGGTGCAGGTACAGGCGGCGAAGCCTGGCGTGGTGCAGGTACAGGAGCTTGAGCCTGGCGTGGTGCAGGTACAGGAGCTTGAGCCAGCCGAGGAGCAGGAACTGGAGCCAGCCGAGGAGCAGGGACTGGAGCTAGCCGAGGAGCAGGAACTGGAGCTAGAGATGGTGGCGTCTGCAAGCCCACCGGAGATGATGGTGGCGTCTGCAGGCCCACCCGGGCTGAGGTTAGCCATGAGCATGGCGGAGGTAGTCCAGGTGGGGGTTGCGGCTTGGCATGCCGACGGACTGGAGGTGGAGGGCGGCCCGGAGGTTGCGGCTTGACTGGCCGAAAGACTGGTGGTGGCGGCCGGGATGGAGGTTGCTGCCTGGCTGGGCGCAGCTGTCCTCCTTCTGTCACGTGGGGGTCGCATATTGATGCGGGATCGTTCCTTCAGTGCAACACGGACACTCCGGACAAAAACGTGAAGGTATGAGGTGATTTATTTACATAAAAAACAGAAAACAAGCAAAAGAAAAGCGTGCCGAACGCACGGGAAGCTAAGGCTAACACTTAGCACAGGACTCTGGAACATGAAACAAATCAACGTGACTGTAACTTACCGCAAACAAGGAGGACAGGACGAGTGAACAGAAAGGCAGGCTTAAATAGTGTCAGTGATGGAAAACAGGTGCGCGTCGGGAACACAAGCGGCAGGTGAAAATAATAAGTAACCATGGTGACGAAACAAACTCATAGGTGCACAAGCAATAACAAAAGGAGTCCAAAACTAACACAAAACACAAAAACATGATCCAGACCACGGATCATGACACATTGAGGTTAGCTCATTTTGCTTGTTTTGGAAAGTCTTGACAAGCCGAATTTTCTTGTTCTATTGGCAGATAATTTTGCTTAGTTCAAATAAAATACCCCTCATTTTTGTAATTTGTTTTCTTGTTTTTTGAACACTGACTAACAAGTATGTGCTCCAATCACTCTATCACAAAAAAATAAAAGTTGTAGAAATGATTGGAAACTCAAGACAGCCATGACATTATGTTCTTTACAAGTGTACGTAAACTTTTGACCACAATTGTATGTAATGCTCATAAGGGTATTCTAGTAAAATATGCAGAGATGAGATGTGTAAATATCAACATTGCACAGATTTCATATTTCATTCATTCACAACTCCTCCAACACAAACATTATTGTTTTAGCACTTTTGGCTTCTTATTGAATAGCTTTTTTAAATAGATTCAATCTTGCACGTGGAAACTTTAAGTGTGGGCTTTAGTTGATATAACACTCCCGTCAGGGGGTGCATTCTACGCCAGGGGTGCATTATCCGGCACTACACTGCATGGGATTCTGGATATTTGTTTTGTTGTGTTTATGTTGTGTTACTGTGCGGATGTTCTCCCGAAATGTGTTTGTCATTCTTGTTTGGTGTGGATTCACAGTGTGGCATATATTTGTAACAGTGTTAAAGTTAATAAAGTTATTCATGTGTGTGTGTACAGAAGCCGAACATATTTTGTGATCGGGCCGGCACGTTGTTGGAATGAATGAAAAGCGGAAGTGACGACAGCTCGTAGAGGACGATAAACGCAGTGCCTTTAAAGCACGCCTCCAAGACTGTGGTCCGGGTGGACTACGAGATATAATGACTGATGAACACCTTCGTTTGATAATGAAGGTTGCCTCAGCTCAAAGCCTGAGCCCCGACATGAATGAACTAGCATCCAAGAAAATATGGCAGGTATCTGGCTTGGGCACATCAGATTAGATCAGTGTGTTGCAAACTGAGCAGTTTAAAGTCCTGAATGGTAGGTTTATTCATTATTTTATATTCTAATTTATTAGCCTGTGGAAAAGGTTAATGTTGATATTTACCTCAGAAGGCTGCAAATAGAAAAGAGGCATTACATTTTTATTTAAATTGTATTTGATATGCCATTGATATTTTTTAATTATTATTATTATTATTTGAAACAGGATTTTGCATGTCACTATAAAGTTAGATAAGCCTTACTTGTTCAATATTTAATGCAAAACTTGTTTGGGTCCCTATTAAAAGGTTACTTTGTTCAAACTTGGCCCGCGGCTTTGTTCAGTTTTAAATTCTGGCCCACTCTGTATTTGAGTTTGACACCCCTGGTCTAGAAGAACCCCTGGTAGACCTAGACTACGCTGATGACATCTGCCTGTTGGCTGATCGCGTGGAGCAGGCACAGGAACTCCTGAACAGAGTGGAGGTGGAATGTGCCAGGGTTGGCCTCAGACTAAACGCAAAGAAGACTGAGGTAATCACCTATAACCTATGTATGGACCACCCGGCAATAACAACATCAGATGGCAACGCTCTGCGAGAGGTCAATGACTTCAAGTACTCGGGTTCCTGGATGAACTCCACAGGACAAGACCTTAAAGTCAGGAAGGCACTAGCGTAGATGGCCCTGAACGGTATGTCAAGAGTGTGGTGCTCGAATCTCCCCCGACACATAAAGCTGAGTCTATTCCACGCCACTGTGGAGTCTGTCCTCCTGTATGTCTGCGAAAGCTGGACCCTGCCACCCACCCTGCAGAAGTCCCTAGATGGGTGCTACACCAGAATGATACGAGCTGTTCTGAATGTGGACCAGAACATCCACATCACCAACAAGGACCTGTACGGGCAACTGCCAAGGCTCAGCAAGAAGGTAACAGCTAGGAGGATGAGGCTGGTCGGCCACTGCCACAGACATCGGGAGCTCCCGGCCAGCAGGCTGGTCCTATGGGAACCCATGCACAGGCATCGATCGCGAGGACGTCCCGCGTTAACGTACGTGGACATCCAGAAGAAAGATGCCGGAGCTGAAAGCTCTACGGAGCTGGCCGGGTGTATGGAGAACCGGAATGATTGGAGACAGCTAGGAGTATGAGGCTGGTCGGCCACTGCCACAGACATCGGGATTCCCATAGGACCAGCAGGCTGGTCCTATGGGAACCCATGCACAGGCATCGATCGCGAGGACGTCCCGCGTTAACGTACGTGGACATCCTGAAGAAAAATGCCGGAGCTGAAAGTTCTACGGAGTTGGCCGGGTGTATGGAGAACCGGAATGATTGGAGACTCCGATGGAAGCTGGTCCGAGGACGACTGAGAGAGAGTATAATATGACTAAAGCAGCAATAATAATAGAACAAACGCCTGAAAATGAGCTTCCTTCAAACTATGCATGAATAAACTCACCTAATCTCTCAACGTTATCATTGAGAAAACGTTTGTTTTTACAAATTTGTGACAAAACGTTAAGATGTGTAGTGTTGATGACCTTGGAACAGTTTAATTGTGCTGTTGCACCTTGGGATTGAATAGTGTTATTTTAGTCCTTCAAAGTGTTTTTTTTATTGGGACAAGAGGAGAAAGTTCCTTATAAAATCCAAGGACCTTTACGGGCAACTGCCGAGGCTCAGCAAGAAGGTAACAGCTAGGAGGATGAGGCTGGCCGGCCACTGCCTCAGACATCGGGAGCTCCCGGCCAGCAGGCTGGTCCTATGGGAACCCTTGCATGGGCATCGATCGCGAGGACGTCCCGCGTTAACGTACGTGGACATCTTGAAGAAAGATGCCGGAGCTGAAAGCTCTACAGAGCTGGCCGGGTGTATGGAGAACCGGAATGATTGGAGACAGCTAGGAGGATGAGGCTGGTCGGCCACTGCCACAGACATCGGGATTCCCATAGGACCAGCAGGCTGGTCCTATGGGAACCCATGCACAGGCATCGATCGCGAGGACGTCCCGCGTTAACGTACGTGGACATCCTGAAGAACGATACCGGAGCTGAAAGCTCTACGGAGCTGGCCGGGTGTATGGAGAACCGGAATGATTAGAGACTCCGATGGAAGCTGGTCTGAGTACGACTGAGAGAGAGTACAATATGGCTAAAGCAGCAATAATAATAGAACAGCTGAAAATGAGCTTCCTTCAAACTGTGCATGAATAAACTCACCTAATCTCTCAAAGTTATCATTGAGAAAACGTTTGTTTTTACAAATGTGTGACAAAACGTTAAGATGTGTAGTGTTGATGACCTTGGAAAAGATCAATTGTGCTGTTGCACCTTGGGATTGAATAGTGTTATTTTATCCCTTCAAAGTGTTTTTTTTATTGTGACAAGAGGAGAAAGTTCCTTATAAAATCCAAGGACCTTTACGGGCAACTGCCGAGGCTCAGCAAGAAGGTAACAGCTAGGAGGATGAGGCTGGCCGGCCACTGCCTCAGACATCGGGAGCTCCCGGCCAGCAGGCTGGTCCTATGGGAACCCATGCACTGGCATCGATCGCGAGGACGTCCCGTGCTAACGTACGTGGACATCCTGAAGAAAGATGCCGGAGCTGGCCGGGTGTATGGAGAACCGGAACGATTGGAGACTGCGATGGAAGCTGGTCTGAGTACGACTGAGAGATAGTACAATATGGCTAAAGCAGCAATAATAATAGAACAGCTGAAAATGAGCTTCCTTCAAACTGTGCATGAATAAACTCACCTAATCTCTCAACGTTATCATTGAGAAAACGTTTGTTTTTACAAATGTGTGACAAAACGTTAAGATGTGTAGTGTTGATGACCTTGGAACAGTTTAATTGTGCTGTTGCACCTTGGGATTGAATAGTGTTATTTTAGTCCTTCAAAGTGTTTTTTTTATTGGGACAAGAGGAGAAAGTTCCTTATAAAATCCAAGGACCTTTACGAGCAACTGCCGAGGCTCAGCAAGAAGGTAACAGCTAGGAGGATGAGGCTGGCCGGCCACTGCCTCAGACATCGGGAGCTCCCGGCCACCAGGGTGTTCCTATGGTAACCCATGCACGGGCATCGATCGCGAGGACGTCCCGCGTTAACGTACGTGGACATCCTGAAGAAAAATGCCGGAGCTGAAAGTTCTACGGAGCTGGCCGGGTGTATGGAGAACCGGAATGATTGGAGACTCCGATGGAAGCTGGTCCGAGGACGACTGAGAGAGAGTATAATATGACTAAAGCAGCAATAATAATAGAACAAACGCCTGAAAATGAGCTTCCTTCAAACTATGCATGAATAAACTCACCTAATCTCTCAACGTTATCATTGAGAAAACGTTTGTTTTTACAAATTTGTGACAAAACGTTAAGATGTGTAGTGTTGATGACCTTGGAACAGTTTAATTGTGCTGTTGCACCTTGGGATTGAATAGTGTTATTTTAGTCCTTCAAAGTGTTTTTTTTTATTGGGACAAGAGGAGAAAGTTCCTTATAAAATCCAAGGACCTTTACGGGCAACTGCCGAGGCTCAGCAAGAAGGTAACAGCTAGGAGGATGAGGCTGGCCGGCCACTGCCTCAGACATCGGGAGCTCCCGGCCAGCAGGCTGGTCCTATGGGAACCCTTGCATGGGCATCGATCGCGAGGACGTCCCGCGTTAACGTACGTGGACATCTTGAAGAAAGATGCCGGAGCTGAAAGCTCTACAGAGCTGGCCGGGTGTATGGAGAACCGGAATGATTGGAGACAGCTAGGAGGATGAGGCTGGTCGGCCACTGCCACAGACATCGGGATTCCCATAGGACCAGCAGGCTGGTCCTATGGGAACCCATGCACAGGCATCGATCGCGAGGACGTCCCGCGTTAACGTACGTGGACATCCTGAAGAAAGATACCGGAGCTGAAAGCTCTACGGAGCTGGCCGGGTGTATGGAGAACCGGAATGATTAGAGACTCCGATGGAAGCTGGTCTGAGTACGACTGAGAGAGAGTACAATATGGCTAAAGCAGCAATAATAATAGAACAGCTGAAAATGAGCTTCCTTCAAACTGTGCATGAATAAACTCACCTAATCTCTCAACGTTATCATTGAGAAAACGTTTGTTTTTACAAATGTGTGACAGAACGTTAAGATGTGTAGTGTTGATGACCTTGGAACAGATCAATTGGGATTGAATAGTGTTATTTTATTCCTTCAAAGTGCTTTTTTATTGTGACAAGAGGAGAAAGTTCCGTATAAAATCCAACCATCCAGGCTCCACAGTAAAGGACTGTAATAGTGGCCCTTTAATTAAGAATAATCACACTTCCTTGAGGATCATCTTCATTGTTTTTTCTTACAGCAGTTTTGTCCCCAAGAACCTTGAATACAGTCTGAGCTTTTAATATTTATTTATTGTTCTGGGCGCCAATTGCCCGAGCCGAGTCTGTTGCCTAGGGGACTGGATTCCCTGGAGGTAGAAGCTTCTTTGTGAATTATCACAGGGGAAATGACCATTTGCTGCAATGCTAAACTACATTTACTACAATCTATAGCGGCTATTTTTATACGTACCGATCCAATTCCGTCTGGTTTCGGCTCAAACACGAACACAAAGTGTTCGTAATTGTTAGGTAAATGGAAAAGGGGTAGGATTAAATAAGCTTTGCTTCTTCCTACTCCTATTCGGACATGGTTTAAAGGGAAATTAAAATATGTGAAATATGTGGTGTAAGATAGTGTTTTGGCACTGAGCATACAGGGAGCGGCCAGAGTGCCAGAGCTTGGTCCGCATTGCCGGCAGTAAGTCGGACACGTTTCCAGTGAGGGTTGGACTCCGCCAAAGCTGCCCTTTGTCACCGATTCTGTTCATAACTTTTATGGACAAAATTTCTAGGCGCAGTCAAGGCGTTGAGGGGATCCGGTTTGGTGGCTGCAGGATTAGGTCTCTGCTTTTTGCGGATGATGTGGTCCTGATGGCTTCATCTGGCCAGGATCTTCAGCTCTCGCTGGATCGGTTCGCAGCCGAGTGTGAAGCGACTGGGATGAGAATCAGCACCTCCAAGTCCGAGTCCATGGTTCTCGCCCGGAAAAGGGTGGAGTGCCATCTCCGGGTTGGGGAGGAGATCTTGCCCCAAGTGGAGGAGTTCAAGTACCTCGGAGTCTTGTTCACGAGTGAGGGAAGAGTGGATCGTGAGATCGACAGGCGGATCGGTGCGGCGTCTTCAGTAATGCGGACGCTGTATCGATCCGTTGTGGTGAAGAAGGAGCTGAGCCGGAAGGCAAAGCTCTCAATTTACCGGTCGATCTACGTTCCCATCCGCACCTATGGTCATGAGCTTTGGGTTATGACCAAAAGGACAAGATCACGGGTACAAGCGGCCAAAATGAGTTTTCTCCGCCGGGTGGCGGGGCTCTCCCTTAGAGATAGGGTGAGAAGCTCTGCCATCCGGGGGGAGCTCAAAGTAAAGCCGCTGCTCCTCCACATCGAGAGGAGCCAGATGAGGTGGTTCGGGCATCTGGTCAGGATGCCACCCGAGCGCCTCCCTAGGGAGGTGTTTAGGGCACGTCCGACCGGTTGGAGGCCGCGGGGAAGACCCAGGACACGTTGGGAAGACTATGTCTCCCGGCTGGCCTGGGAACGCCTTGGGGTCCCACGGGAAGAGCTGGACGAAGTGGCTGGGGAGAGGGAAGTCTGGGCTTCCCTGCTTAGGCTGCTGCCCCCGCGACCCGACCTCGGATAAGCGGAAGAAGATGGATGGATGGATGGATGGATGG
>NC_084549.2:7470000-7480000 GCF_033978685.3 Nerophis lumbriciformis
AACTCTTTTTCTTTATGCCTAACCCTAATCTTAATCCTAACCTCAACCCTAATCCTAACCCTAACCCTAACCCTTAGCCTAACCCTAACCTAACCCTAGCCCTAACCAACTCTTTTTCTTTATGCCTAACCCTAATCCTAACCTTAACCCTAATCCTAACCCTAAACCCAACCCTAACTCTAACCCTAACGCTAACCTAACCTAACCCTAGCCCTAACCAACTCTTTTTCTTTATGCCTAACCCTAACCCTAATCCTAATCCTAACATTAATCCTAACCCTAACCCTTAGCCTAACCATAACCTAACCCTAGCCCTAACCAACTCTTTTTCTTTATGCCTAACCCTAATCCTAATCCTAACCTTAACCCTAATCCTAACCCTAACCCCAACCCTAACTCTAACCCTAACCCTAACCTAACCCGAGCCCTAACCAACTCTTTTTCTTTATGCCTAACCCTAATCCTAATCCTAACCTTAACCCTAATCCTAACCCTAACCCCAACCCTAACTCTAACCCTAACCCTAACCTAACCTGAGCCCTAACCAACTCTTTTTCTTTATGCCTAACCCTAACCCTAATCCTAATCCTAACCTTAACCCTAATCCTAACCCCAACCCTAACCATAACCCTAACCTAACTCTAATCCTAATCCTAACCTTAACCCTAATCCTAACCTTAACCCTAATCCTAACCCCAACCCTAACCATAACCCTAAACCTAACCTAACCCTAACCCAAACTTCATGAATGTTTTTTGTGACCAACAAGTATGTGCTCCAATCACTCTATCACAAAAAAATAAGAGTTGTAGAAATAAGTGGAAACTCAAGACAGCCATGACATGATGTTCTTTACAAGTGTATGTTTTTTGTTTTTTTGATTGATTGATACGTTTATTGACCTCTTAAAGAATTGAATCCATGTAATGCTTTAAAAAGGCAAATGGATGGCCTGAATGTGAGGGCAATTTGCTTACCAACGCGGAAGCGATGGTTGAGTAAAATCTGTTAAAGCAATTTTCCACATTCAGTTTGTCTGTGAGGAGTGAGCCGTTTATTTTCAAATTGAGGTTGGTGGTTATTGTTTTGAGACTGCTGTAGCCCAATTGTCTCAGCGTCTTCCAGAGTTTTTGCGGGTTATTTTTATTTTCCGCTATTTTTTCGTTGAAGTAAGTGGATTTGGCCTTCCTGATCATATCAGTTACTTTGTTTCTTTTAGCTTTTTGTATTCTTTAAGGAGCGGTTCAGTCCTGTTTTTAGTGAACTTGGCGTGTTTGTCATTTCTAAGTTTCATGGCTTCTATTATGTCTGCATTGATCCAGGATTCTGTTCTGGATTTTACCCTGGAAGCTTTCATGGGTGCTAGCTGGTAAGATACATGCAGGAAGTTGGATTTGAAGCATGCCCATGCTTTTTCAACCGATGAGCAATTTAGTACATTTGACCAGTCCAGTCTCTCCAGGGCTGCTAGAGCCTCGCTGGTGTACTTTTTCATCAATCTGAATCTTATTGTGTTGTGACAATCTGATACAGATTTCTGAATTTTACGTATGCAGAAAATGATGAAGTGATCACTTATTCCGCACTCCATTACACCGCTTCTGGAGATCTTGGTCTGGTCCCGAGGCGTTCCCAGGTCAGCCGGGAGACATAGTCTTCCCAACGTGTCCTGGGTCTTCCTCGTGGCCTCCTACCAGTCGGACGTGCCCTAAATACCTCCCTAGGGAGGCGCTCGGGTGGCATCCTGACCAGATGCCCGAACCACCTCATCTGGCTCCTCTCGATGTGGAGGAGCAGCGGCTTTACTTTGAGCTCCCCCCGGATGACAGAGCTTCTCACCCTATCTCTAAGGGAGAGCCCCGCCACCCGGCGGAGGAAACTCATTTCGGCCGCTTGTACCCGTGATCTTGTCCTTTCGGTCATAACCCAAAGCTCATGACCATAGGTGAGGATGGGAACGTAGATTGACCGGTAAATTGAGAGCTTTGCCTTCCGGCTCAGCTCCTTCTTCACCACAACGGATCGATACAGCGTCCGCATTACTGAAGACGCCGCACCGATCCGCTTGTCGATCTCACGATCCACTCTTCCCTCACTCGTGAACAAGACTCCGAGGTACTTGAACTCCTCCACTTGGGGCAAGATCTCCTCCCCAACCCGGAGATGGCACTCCACCCTTTTCCGGGCGAGAACCATGGACTCGGACTTGGAGGTGCTGATTCTCATCCCAGTCGCTTCACACTCAGCTGCGAACCGATCCAGTGAGAGCTGAAGATCCTGGCTAGATGAAGCCATCAGGACCACATCATCTGCAAAAAGCAGAGACCTAATCCTGCAGCCACCAAACCGAATCCCCTCAACGCCTTGACTGCGCCTAGAAATTCTGTCCATAAAGTTATGAACAGAATCGGTGACAAAGGGCAGCCTTGGCGGAGTCCAACCCTCACCGGAAACGTGTCCGACTTACTGCCGGCAATGCGAACCAAGCTCTGACACTGATCATACAGGGAGCGGACCGCCACAATCAGACAGTCCGAAACCCCATACTCTCTGAGCACTCCCCACAGGACTTCCCGAGGGACACGGTCGAATGCCTTCTCCAAGTCCACAAAGCACATGTAGACTGGTTGGGCAAACTCCCATGCACCCTCAAGGACCCTGCCGAGAGTATAGAGCTGGTCCACAGTTCTACGACCAGGACGAAAACCACACTGTTCCTCCTGAATCCGAGGTTCGACTATCCGGCGTAGCCTCCTCTCCAGTACACCTGAATAGACCTTACCGGGAAGGCTGAGGAGTGTGATCCCACGATAGTTAAAACACACCCTCCGGTTCCCCTTTTTAAAGAGAGGAACCACCACCCCGGTCTACTCCATTATTGTCTGTTGTGCCATTGTTCGTGTCATTGTTGTTGTCCCCGTAGTGGCTCGTCGTAGCCGGCGAGGCCATTGTTGTTGTGGGGGAGTCTCCATGATGACGGTGTCCATCTGGTTCCCGTTTCGTTAGCCTGCAGCCTGTTGCGAGATGCAGCCGGTGTTCTGGGTGACCCTCGGGGCAGCGTCCCTGGGTTGTTCCATGACGATGGTGTCTCGGTACCGGGGGTCGTGTCGTTTTTTGCCGGTCGTTCTGGTCCCGCTTGTCTCCTCCACCCTGGGTGCTGGGGTCATCATCATCAGCGGTCACTCGAACGAGTATGACGATCCTCCTGGTAGGGGTGTATCCCTTTATGGAGGATGAATGTGCGTGACTTAGTTTAACGTGGGGAGTCTGGTGCACAGACAGTCACCACATGATCCTTGACAGTATCGGGTCAGGGTCCAGTGGCATGGAGTCCAAGACGACTGGGGACCCTTTTCTGCCTAAGCCTTCTTCCGCCGTCGCAACCATTGTGTTAGTTCTTAAATCTACCGTCTTCCGCCTGCTCCGCCATTGAGGTCTTCACCGTATCCCTGGCTAGGGGGAAGTCAGGTACTAGGACTTTGCCAAGGGCCACCTGGGGTAACAGTAGTAAAGGGGTTAACCTCCTAGTGCCCCAAGACCCCATAAAGGAGCCTCCACTGCCGGATGCACTTTAACGTCATGCCCATGGGTGCTGGGGTACTCCTTTGTTACGCAGTGGGATTACTACGGCGCTAGCATTGTTGTTAGCATTAGCTATGCTGATCCATGCCTGGTCCGCTGGATTCGATTCTGTTGAAAACAAATTTACCAACGAACCTAGGCCTGGACATGGATGTATGTCTCCCGATAGTAGCAGGCAGATTGAGATAACAATTCGAACATCTTTTCGACTCGCCATCCGCTTCTTCCTGCTCTTCCTTCGTGGTGCGTTGAGTCGAACCCGGGCAGACGTGTTGTGAAGGACGGCTTTACCGAGCCCAAGATGTTTTTGTAAGTCCGTCGTCGTAGAATGAATGTAGAAGTTAGGGAAGTTTTCCATAGCTTCAACTACTTGTTTGGACTCATTTTCCTTCACATTTCTCAAGGTACTAAGTGCGTTTACGATGTAAATAACCGGGAGAAAGTATTGGATGGTGAGTGCTGGTGAAAACATGTCTGCTCTTTTTGACCACGACTATATATATATATATATACATATATATATATATATATATATATATATATATATATATATATATATATATATATATATATATATATATATTAGAGATGCACGGTTTGCGGACACAACCGCGGAGTCCGCGGATTATCCGCGGGTCGGGCGGTTGAAATAAAAAAAAATTAGATTTTAAATAGATTCAGGTGGGTGGCAGTTAAACCAATTGGGAAATATATATACATAGTTAAATGTTGTTACCCACATACGAAAAACGAGCAGGCACCTGCAGCATATGCCACAACAGAAGAAGAAAAAAAAAGAGATGGACACTTTTACGGAGCGGAGAAGGGACGCCTCGCCGGGGTCCGGGACCGAGGCCCCTTCCCCCGAGAGGGCCCCACCGGGAGCCGTAGCTGAGGTGATCCGCGAGAAGGGCCCGACGCACGTCCAGGGTCACCACCGCGCCCACCGCACCGACACCCCGCCTCGTTCGCCTTCGCCGCGGCCGGCGTCACGCGCAGCAGGTAAGCAGCTTACCTGCCCGCCACCCCCGTGGCCGGGGGCGCGTAACAGGGGTCACTCCGCGCGCAGTGCGCTCACGAAAGGGGTGGGGCTCACCCTGGTGAGCCGAGTGGGCCACTTTTGGTAAGCAGAACTGGCGCTGCGGGATGAACCGAACGCCGGGTTAAGGCGCCCGATGCCGACGCTCATCAGACCCCAGAAAAGGTGTTGGTTGATATAGACAGCAGGACGGTGGCCATGGAAGTCGGAACCCGCTAAGGAGTGTGAAACAACCCACCTGCCGAATCAACTAGCTCTGAAAATGGATGGCGCTGGAGCGTCGGGCCCATACCCGGCCGTCGCCGGCAGCGAGAGCCGCGAGGGCTAGGCCGCGACGAGTACGATGGCCGCCGCGGTGCGCGCTGAAGCCTCGGGCGCGAGCCCGGGTGGAGCCGCCGCGGGTGCGAGGGACATCGCACCTCCACGCGCTTGGAGGTGCGCTCAGCGCGGCTCCCAGACGATTGCGCACTGGTGTGCGTCTGGGCCGTGACAGCGTGGCACGCATTGAATGTCTGTGCTGCATTGGATCAGTCTCCTTTCTTTAACAGGCAAAAGCTTTATAACCTCACTAATGCCTTGCATCGTCTATATTAGATATATAACAACGGGCGGGTGCGGTTTTGATTAAATGTTAGTTCAGGTGGATGCGGATGGTTGACGACTTTTGTGATGCGGTTGCGGATGAAATAATTGCCTATCCGCGCATCTCTAATATATATATATATATATATATATATATATATATATATATATATATATATATATATATATATATATATATATATATTAGGCTCACACACTGGGCTTTTCTCAAAGAACAATGTACAATTTTCTATATTACATACATCCAGTATGCCATTATGTAGGGTTAAGTTAGAATAGAATAGAAAGCTTTAACATTTAATTAAATGCTTCATAATTTATGGTTGCCAGTTTTGATCTCTGCTTTTAAACCTATAAAATCATTAGTAAATACTAAAAACAAAACAATGGCTAAAACTGCACAGATAAGACATGTAGCAGGTAAAACACACATTGTTAAAGACTAAACGCAAATGTGTAGAAATGTGTTATAAAAGTCAGTCGTTTCACTTTCATTAGTTTGCGCTATGTGGGCGGTTTTGACTGCGCTAATAATTGGCAACAAGCTACCCAGCTGTGCGTGTGTCTATGTATATGTATGTGCACAGCAGGGGAGCTAATTAACTACATTACCTACCTGTAACTCTTTAAAGGGGAACATTATCACCAGACCTATGTTAGCGTCAATATATACCTTGATGTTGCAGAAAAAAGACCATATATTTTTTGAACCGATTTCCCGAACTCAAAATGGGTGAATTTTGGCGAATTAAACGCCTTTCTAATATCCGCTCTCGGAGCGATGACGTCACAACACAAGCAATCCGCCATTTCTCAAACACAGAGTCAAATCAGCTCTGTTATTTTCCGTTTTTTTGACTGTTTTCCGTACCTTGGAAAACATCATGCCTCGTCGGTGTGTTGTCGGAGGGTGTAACAACACGAACAGGGACGGATTCAAGTTGCACCAGTGGCCCAAAGATGCGAAAGCGGCAAGAAATTGGACGTTTGTTCCGCACACTTTACCGACGAAAGCTATGCTACGACAGAGATGGCAAGAATGTGTGAATATCCTGCGACACTCAAAGCAGATGCATTTCCAACGATAAAGTAAAAAAATCTGCCACCAGACCCCCATTGAATCTGCCGGAGTGTGTGAGCAATTCAGGGACAAAGGACCTCGGTAGCACGGCAAGCAATGGCGGCAGTTTGTTCCCGCAGACGAGCGAGCTAAACCCCCTATCGACCCTAGCTTCCCTGGCCTGCTGACATCAACTCCAAAACTGGACAGATCAGCTTTCAGGAAAAGAGAGCGGATGAGGGTATGTCTACAGAATATATTAATTGATGAACATTGGGCTGTCTGCACTCTCAAAGTGCATGTTGTTGCCAAATGTATTTCATATGCTGTAAACCTAGTTCATAGTTGTTAGTTTCCTTTAATGCCAAACAAACACATACCAATCGTTGGTTAGAAGGCGATCGCCGAATTCGTCCTCGCTTTCTCCCGTGTCGCTGGCTGTCGTGTCGTTTTCGTCGGTTTCGCTTGCATACGGTTCAAACCGATATGGCTCAATAGCTTCAGTTTCTTCTTCAATTTCGTTTTCGCTACCTGCCTCCACACTACAACCATCCGTTTCAATACATTCGTAATCTGTTGAATCGCTTAAGCCGCTGAAATACGAGTCTGAATCCGAGCTAATGTCGCCATGTTTGTTTGTGTTGGCTTCACTATGTGACGTCACAGGAAAATGGACGGGTGTTTATAACGATGGTTAAAATCAGGCACTTTGAAGCTTTTTTTAGGGATATTGCGTGATGGGTAAAATTTTGAAAAAAACTTCGAAAAATATAATAAGCCACTGGGAACTGATTTTTAATGGTTTTAACCATTCTGAAATTGCGATAATGTTCCCCTTTAAACTCCTTGTAGAGGTCTGAATGTTTGTCTTTTAAATGTTCACCTTAGTTTAAAAAGAATGTGGTAATACTGTATTGCCACCTTTGGCGAGGCATGATTTAAAGCAGATACTTGTAACATGTACAATAATATGAAGTGTGAAACTAACCCAAATATGTGTATGGTGTGCGACTATGTGTAGATATTAGCTGTTGAGTGTTGAGCAAGAGGCGGAAGTCCAAGAGGGGCAAGCTCTGTGAGCAGATGTGAGGTCGAGGGGAGGAGAGAGGCGTCAAAGTCCGTGTGCAGGCGGGAGGTTGAGATCCAAGAGGCAGCCAGGGAAGCAGAGGGAATACGGGGAGACGAGACATACAGCTCGTGACGCGGGAACGGAGGTCTGTGTACAGGACAGGTAGCTACGTTCTGGCACAGGATGCGTGTTTGCACTGGCTTAAGAAGGCAGATCCTTTCATCAGCGACAGGTGTGTTGATTGCTGATGATCAAACACAGCTGCTTACTGCATCTGTGACAGTTATGCCTTGAAATTGTAGCTGGTTTGTTATCAGGTAAATGTATAGTTGTCGCGTGGACATCGGGGGCGGTACCTCTGGATTGGCAGACCGGGGTGGTGGTTCCTCTCTTTAAAAAGGGGAACCGGAGGGTGTGTTCTAACTATCGTGGGATCACACTCATCAGCCTTCCCGGTAAGGTCTATTCAGGTGTACTGGAGAGGAGGCTACGCCGGATAGTCGAACCTCGGATTCAGGAGGAACAGTGTGGTTTTCGTCCTGGTCGTGGAACTGTGGACCAGCTCTATACTCTCGGCAGGGCCCTTGAGGGTGCATGGGAGTTTGCCCAACCAGTCTACATGTGCTTTGTGGACTTGGAGAAGGCATTCGACCGTGTCCCTCGGGAAGTCCTGTGGGGAGTGCTCAGAGACTATGGGGTTTCGGACTGTCTGATTGTGGCGGTCCGCTCCCTGTATGATCAGTGTCAGAGCTTGGTCCGCATTGCCGGCAGTAAGTCGGACACGTTTCCGGTGAGGGTTGGACTCCGCCAAGGCTGCCCTTTGTCACCGATTCTGTTCATAACTTTTATGGACATAATTTCTAGGCGCAGTCAAGGCGTTGAGGGGATCTGGTTTGGTGGCTGCAGGATTAGGTCTCTGCTTTTTGCAGATGATGTGGTCCTGATGGCTTCATCTGGCCAGGATCTTCAGCTCTCACTGGATCGGTTCGCAGCCGAGTGTGAAGCGACTGGGATGAGAATCAGCACCTCCAAGTCCGAGTCCATGGTTCTCGCCCGGAAAAGGGTGGAGTGCCATCTCCGGGTTGGGGAGGAGATCTTGCCCCAAGTGGAGGAGTTCAAGTACCTCGGAGTCTTGTTCACGAGTGAGGGAAGAGTGGATCGTGAGATCGACAGGCGGATCGGTGCGGCGTCTTCAGTAATGCGGACGCTGTATCGATCCGTTGTGGTGAAGAAGGAGCTGAGCCGGAAGGCAAAGCTCTCAATTTACCGGTCGATCTACGTTCCCATCCTCACCTATGGTCATGAGCTTTGGGTTATGACCGAAAGGACAAGATCACGGGTACATGCGGCCGAAATGAGTTTCCTCCGCCGGGTGACGGGGCTCTCCCTTAGAGATAGGGTGAGAAGCTCTGTCATCCGGGGGGAGCTCAAAGTAAAGCCGCTGCTCCTCCACATCGAGAGGAGCCAGATGAGGTGGTTCGGGCATCTGGTCAGGATGCCACCCGAGCGCCTCCCTAGGGAGGTGTTTAGGGCACGTCCGACCGGTAGGAGGCCACGGGGAAGACCCAGGACACGTTGGGAAGACTATGTCTCCCGGCTGGCCTGGGAACGCCTCGGGATCCCCCGGGAGGAGCTGGACGAAGTGGCTGGGGAGAGGGAAGTCTGGGCTTCCCTGCTTAGGCTGCTTCCCCCGCGACCCGACCTCGGATAAGCGGAAGAAGATGGATGGATGGTTGGTATAGTTGTTACTCTCTCCTCATATTGCTGCAGCACTCGTCAAGGTTCCGAGGTCCTTGACCCCCACCAACCAATCCCTAGGGAGGCACCCTTCACACTTTGAAAAGCGCTGCACGTGGGATTTTACCTTCACTTGGTTTTTTAATGATTCATAAAGCTGGAGTAAACGCACGACGCTATTTATTGCCGTCGCCAAAAGAAAAGCTCATAAACATCCAGTGCTGTGCTGAACAATACTTCAGAGATGCGTGGTAGTAGAAGTAGTCGTAGTAGTACTAGACTAAAATTGACAACAAGGTGACATTTGCTGGTGCTGGAAAGAAACATAAATTGTCATGAATAACAAACCTTTCAAACCAGAGTAAAGCATTCAGAGGCGGTTGTTTCCATGGTAATCTCATTCTGAATGATGAAGCACTAGATAAAAAAAACTGTGCACTTTCTGGAAATCTCCCAAAATATACTCGAGAGGAATTGATTTTTATTTTTCAAACCACAATAAACACACAAGCTTCACAGGAACGATCCAAACTGTTGGGAACTTTTTGACAGAGATATATCACAGCGTCTTTCTCTGATACATATTGTATTAGTCTTTGACGGGCACTCTGTCAATAGAACTCTGCCAGCCTCGAGGTCAATAAGAGACTGGGTTAGTCCACTCCTGCTAGGAAATCGAATCGAGGCGTCAGTCAAAGCTCTCCTGCCGCACCTCCACCGACTGTTTACCTTTGCTATACGGAATGTTGTCTTTGTCCTGGAAACTATCCCGGAAAGATCTAAGCACCACGATGGTGAGACGGAGAAGGGTAATTCAGGGGAAATGATGACAGCAGCTGCTTAAAATGAGGTTTAATGGTTTCCAGGAAGGATAATGTGCCAAATCTCTTGTGTGTTGTGTGCGGGGAGA
>NC_084549.2:7485000-7495000 GCF_033978685.3 Nerophis lumbriciformis
TATGTTTTTGTTAACAAGTTAAAGGTGTTTAATGATAATGCAAGCATGTTTAACACATATAGTTAATATTGTTAAAAAATTAAAGGTGTTTAATGATAATACACGTATGTTTAATACATATAGTTAATATTGTTAACAACTTAAAGGTGTTTATAAAGATAATACAAGCATGTTTAACACATATAGTTAATATTGTTAATAAGTTAAAGGTGTTTAAAGATAATACAAGCATGTTTAACACATATAGTTAATATTGTTAATAAGTTAAAGGTGTTTAAAGATAATACAAGCCTGTTTAACACATATAGTTAATATTGTTAATAAGTTAAAGGTGTTTAAAGATAATACAAGCATGTTTAACACATATAGATTCCTTTCTTTCATGAAGACAAGAATATAAGTTGGTGTATTACCTGATTCTGATGACTTGCATTGATTGGAATCAGACAGTGGTGCTGATGTCCGCATTTTCGAATGGAGGAGAAAAAAAGTCCTCCATTCCGTCCAATACCACATGAAAGTGGTTGGTTTTTGGCATCTTATTTGTCCAGCTTCCGTACTCCTTTATGTACACTTTACAAGAAAGTGCCGGCAAACTCCGTAGCTTGCTAGCTTGTGCACGCCAGCTTTCTGAGACGTGGTTGGGGGGCGTGGTTAAGAGGGGAGGAGTATATTGACAGCTAGAATTCACCAAGTCAAGTATTTCATATATATATATCTACATCCTGAAAATATGCAAACAAACTGTGTTTAGGTAATTGATACTTCAAACTTGCATAAATAAATATTAAGGAATATAACATAACTTGGCTTCTGAGAGTTTCAAAATGTAATGAATAAAATGCTAAAGTTGTTGATAAGCAAGCAATTATTTTAATAATTAAATATGGTCATTTTAAATGAATTATTATGATAATTTAAAATCAATTATTTCAAATATGTTTATTTTAATGTATAATTCTATGACTGGATGTAATAAGGAGTCAAGAAAAAATACAAATAAAAATACAATTAATTTTGATGTTTTTAGCAAAATATAGTAAATTTTTTTTTTTTTTTTTAATTAATAAATATATTTATTTTTAGGTAAGATAAACATAATAATACAATTTATCTCTAGTCTGGATGATTTAGTTCTTGTCACCCGTCATGAAAAAAGGCTGTCCTCACTCAGGTCCGCATGGAGCTGGAGGGGGCGTGGCTTCCAGCTCCGGCAGAAAATCGGGAGATTTTCGGGAGAATATTTGTCCCGGGAGGTTTTCGGGAGAGGCGCTGAATTTCGGGAGTCTCCCGGAAAATTCGGGAGGGTTGGCAAGTATGGTTTATGGCCGACAATAAAGAGTTTTGCTCAGTAAAGTGATGGATGGAATTCATGTCCTCAAAGCGTCTCGACAGACGTTACAATATTTGAACAATGATGACGAAAACTGTTTTCTCTGTCGTGTCCCTGTGTCGAAAATTGTTATGCGCTTATTTTTAGGGCCCGCATGGCCCATTGTAAAAGGAATCCCAACGGGAGTCCTTTTGCAATGGGCCATAAGGACCTATTGTTTTTCTAAGGTTTTATTATTATTCCGCCGCCTCTTTGAGCACTAATTTGACACACTTAACATGCTTCAAAACTCACCATATTTGACCCACACATCAGGACCTGCGAAAATTGTCTTTTAATAAAAAAACCGAACCCCAAAACTCAAAATTGCGCTCTAGCGCCTCCCTAGAAAGAAAACTGCTTATAACTCCCAGTACGAATGTTGTAGAGACATGAAACAAAAACCTCTATGTAGGGCTCACTTAGCCCTACTTTTCATTAATTAATTTCCTCGGGCAAAAATCAACAGAAAGTTGGCAATTCCCCCTTCAAGACAAAAATGTACTAAAAACAGTCACTTTTGCCTCTTTGAGCTGTAATTTGACCCCCTTAACATGCTTCAAAACTCACCGAACTGAACACACACATCAGGACTAGCAGAAATTGCGATCTAATAAAAAAACCTAACCCCAAATTTAAAAATTGCGCTCTAGAGCAATTTTTTAATAAAACGGAGAAAAAACTGCTCCTCGGAAGAAAAAAATGACAAAACTGCCTGTAACTCCAATTGGGAAGGTCGGAGAGACATGAAACAAAAACCTCAATGTAGGTCTCACTTCGACCTACATTTCATAAATTGACAACCCAAAAATCAACAGGAAGTTTGCTATTCCCCCTTCAAAACAACATTTTTGTAAAAACCGGTCACCTTCCTTCAAAATCTATGTCCTCTGAGCACGTTTGTCGTTTAGGCTTCAAACTAACACAGGAGAGAGATTGAACCCTTGTGTATAAAAGTATAGAACAGCTTTTTAATACCTGCTCCGGTTTTGATTTTATGACCCTTCAAAGACCCGCTGCACTGATGCTGCTGCGCTGCTGTTTTTTTAAGATGGCTGCTCAAAAGCAGGAAGCACCAACATGCCCACACAATGCAGACAAGGTAGGTACACTAGACAAAAGTCTTGGGACACTTCAGACTAAAAGTAGACAAAAGTATTGGGACACTTAGGACTAGCACCTGCCAAATACGCGGGCCCGACCAATGCTGCTTGCAGCTTTAATTGTATTTGATTTTGTGCGTGGCATAGATTTGACGTGCGCAGAGGACGCTTGAGCAGTGCGCAATTGCACAGGCGCGCACCTTAGAGGGAACGTTGGCTACCACAATTGCTCCAATAACACCTGAGTCTCCTACCATCACAGGGTGCCTGTCTACAAAAGATCCACAATCATGACTAGAGATGTCCGATAATATCGGACTGCCGATATAATCGGCCGACAAATGCTTTAAAATGTAATATCGGAAATGGTCGGTATCGGTTTCAAAAAGTAAAATTTATACATTTTTAAAACGCCGATGTACGGAGTGGTACACGGACGTAGGGAGAAGTACAGAGCGCCAATAAACCTTAAAGGAACTGCCTTTGCGTGCCGGCCCAATCACATGATATCTACGGCTTTTCACACACATACAGGCCGTATAAACAACTTTAACACTGTTACAAATATGCGCCACACTGTGAACCCAGAGTTTTCAATTTACGGAAAATAAAAAGCCTCTCTAAAAGTATCCTCTCCATGGTTTAAGTAAACTACACGGTTGTAGACCACCACAATGTGTAATGATGTTTATGCTGATTAAAGAATGTTGTTTTGAAAGACGCGGAATAAGATTTAGCTACTCACAGGCGGGTCCTGGTCCTCGGCAAATACAGTAGTGATGACTGTCCCTTTCTCTGCGTTGGGTGCCACCATGCCTTTGTACAGGACCTGGCTAAACACTGGAGAGAAGTCGTTCATATCCTGAAAAAAAAAACAAGAATAGTGTCGGAGGCAGATATTTACATATATCCGAATTTAAGTTGTACTTCTTCCATTTCTTTGTCATATTTGAAAACAGCTCGTCTTTTCCACTTCTTCTCTTGATGCTCTGTCAGCAAGCAAACTCTGTGTGTTAACCTTGAGTTCTTTGGAATGTATTATGGCTAGGGAGACGTTGTGCTTTTGTTATGGCTAGGGAGGTGGAAGGGAAGAGAGGTTTTTGGGCGTTGGGAAGGGGGACCATTTTGGGTGTGCGGGATAGAAGGTTCTAGGGTTAGACTGGTCTCAATCTAAAATGTATATTGTCAAAGCTTTGAGAATATATACAACAAAATACCTATTCTGTCTCTGGTGGTTTTTCAACTCAGCTTTAAGTGTCGGAAAGAACTTGGGAGCGAATTGTGACTTGAATTCCCTGGGAGGAACAACTGGTCCAAAACGCAACAAATGACACCGTCAAAAGTACTGTTGACTGCTATTGCGTCAACAGAACATACACTTGTAAAGAACACAAAGTCACGGCTGTCTTGAGTTTCCAATAATTTCTACAACTCTTATTTTTTAGTTTCATCTGACATCACATGAACAAAGAAAAGACCTTCTGGAAGAAAGTTCTGTGGTCAGATGAAACAAAAAATGAGCTGTTTGGCCACAATACCCAGCAATATGTTTAGAGGAGAAAAGCTGAGGTCTTTAATCCCAGGAACACTACACCTACCGTCAAGCATGGTGGTGGTAGTATTATGCTCTGGGCCTGTTTTGCTGCCAATGGAACTGGTGCTTTACAGAGAGTAAATGGGACAATGAAAAAGGAGGATTACCTCCAAATTCTTCAGGACAACCTAAAATCATCAGCCCGGAGGTTGGGTCTTGGGCGCAGTTGGGTGTTCCAACAGGACAATGACCCCAAACACACGTCAAAAGTGGTAAAGGAATGGCTAAATCAGGCTAGAATGAAGGTTTTAGAATGACATTAACCAGAAGCTTGTAGATGGGTTTTTTTTGTGACCAACAAGTATGTGTTCCAATCACTCTATCACAAAAAATAAGGGTTGTAGAAATTATTGGAAATTCAAGACAGCCGTGGCATTATGTTCTTTACAAGTGTACGTAAAATTTTGATCGCGACTGTACAGTACAATTGCAGCATTAACGGGGTAAGCCAAATTTGATGGACCCGTTGCATTTTGTGGCTTTCAATGCCTCACAATCAAACACTTTTATGTTAAAATACTGAACAGATGTTTACCTTATCCCAGGGGTCGGCAACCCAAAATGTTGAAAGAGCCATATTGGACCAAAAATACAAAAACAAATCTGTCTGGAGCCGCAAAAAATTAAAAGCCATATTACATACAGATAGTGTGTCATGAGATATAAATTGAATTAATATGACTTAAAGGAAACTAAATGACCTCAAATATAGCTACAAATGAGGCATAATGATGCAATATGTACATATAGCTAGCCTAAATAGCATGTTAGCATCGATTAGCTTGCAGTCATGCAGTGACCAAATATGTCTGATTAGCACTCCACACAAGTCAATAACATCAACAAAACTCACCTCTGTGGAAAGTTTGGCGGACAAAATGAGACAGAAAAAGAAGTGGCATAAAACACGTCCTATAAAGTCGGAGAAAGTTATACAAACTACGGCGAGTTCAAGGACCGCCAAAATTAGTAGGACAAAACGGCGCTCGCCAAATACTCGAATCAGTGAAGCATGTTTAATATAAACAGTGTGCTTTATAACAATTAGGGAGGTTTGTGTCATGTTTGTCCTCCTACAGAAACCATATTAAAACAAAAAATAGATTTTTTTTCCCCTCATCTTTTTCCATTTTTCATACATTTTTTAAAAAGCTCCAGAGAGCCACTAGGGCGGCGCTAAAGAGCCGTTCTAGAGCCGCGGGTTGCCGACCCCTGCCTTATCCCAATAAACATCTGTTCAGTATTTTAACATAAAAGTGTTTGATTGTGAGGCATTAAAAGCCACAAAATGCAACGGGTCCATCAGACCCACAAACGCTGGCTGAGCAACAACAATATGAACGTTGCACGGAAAATTTCTCTGCCAGTTTCTGCATCCCACGGGGATTCTTCTTTTTGTGTTCCTGCACCTGCGGTTCCCACACAAGGTTGCAACGTTGTTTGTCAACACTGTCTGCTCTCATTTTCTCGCACATTTGACCCTCTGATGTTCTGTGTACCTACACTCTGTCCTCCTCCTGTCTAGACCTGACAGTTTCTGCAACACTTTTATGTTAAAATACTGAACAGATGTTTATTGGGATAAGGTAAACATCTGTTCAGTATTTTAACATAAAAGTGTTTGATTGTGAGGCATTAAAAGCCACAAAATGCAACGGGTCCATCAGACCCACAAACGCTGGCTGAGTAACAACAATATGAACGTTGCACGGAAAATTTCTCTGCCAGTTTCTGCATCCCACAGGGATTCTTCTTTTTGTGTTTCTGCACCTGCGGTTCCCACACAAGGTTGCACTCGACTGTCTGCTCTCTTTTTCTCGCACATTTGACCCTCTGATGTTCTGTGTACCTACACTCTGTCCTCCTCCTGTCTAGACCTGCTGTGTATGTGTGTGTGGGTGTGTGGGTGCGTGTGGTACACAGAACATCAATTTCCACACTTATATTAGCCCCGGGTCCAGTGGACCCGGACATCTTATATGTAATAGAAATGTGTAGGGGGGGGTGTATGGTGTGTGGTCATTAAATATGTATTCTGATCACAGAAAATGAGCCAAAGTCAGTGAGTCTCAGTTTGAAAAATGTATTAATTGTATCATCTTATTAGTGATTCCCAGAGCCCAAAAAAAGTCTGCGGGCTATAGAGCGTTTTCTATTCGGGCCCCAGTACTATGGAATGCCCTCCCGGTAACAGTTAGAGATGCTACCTCAGTAGAAGCATTTAAGTCCCATCTCAAAACTCATTTGTATACTCTAGCCTTTGAATAGCCCCCTTTTTTTAGACCAGTTGATCTGCCGTTTCTTTTCTTTTCTCCTCTGCTCCCCCCTATCCCTTGTGGAAGGGGAGACACACAGGTCCGGTGGCCATGGATGGGGTGCTGGCTGTCCGGGGTCGGGACCCGGGGTGGACCGCTCGCCTGTGTATCGGTTGGGAACATCTCTGCGCTGCTGACCCGTCTCCGCTCGGGATGGTTTCCTGCTGACCCCACTGTGGACTGGACTCTTACTGTTATGCTGGATCCACTATGGACTGGACTCTCACAATATTATGTTAGACCCACTCGACATCCATTGCATTCGGTCTCCCTAGAGGGGGGGGGGGTTTACCCACATATGCGGTCCTCTCCAAGGTTTCTCATAGTCATTCACATCGACGTCCCACTGGGGTGAGTTTTTCCTTGCCCTTATGTGGGCTTTCTACCGAGGATGTCGTTGTGGCTTGTGCAGCCCTTTGAGACACTTGTGATTTAGGGCTATATAAATAAACATTGATTGATTGATTGATTGATTTTTCTTTTAATAAAAAATGAAAACGGGTCTCACAGACCCCGGACACCACATTTTAAAGTGCATCGATGGGAGAAAAACAGATTTATTCAGGAAAGGAAATGGAGAGTGTGGCCTCATTCAGACTCCCGAACAAAAAACGAGTGAGATGGGGAAAAAAAAGCAGGTATATCAAAGGCAAAAAAAAAAAGCGTACACTTCAGGCTGCATCTGTGCACTCCAAACTGATTAACAACAACAACTGGAGAGCTTTTCTACCGCAATAGCATCCCACTAACCCTCTGGAGTGGTAATAGGGCACCAACAGTTTTTTCCTTTGGATTTAAAACTCCTTCTATCAATCCACAGAGACTTATGAATACCATACCATACCATACCATACCATAGGGCTGTACACCACAAAGAAATGAATGCACTCCGAGACATTCAAAGGTTTTGTTTCCATGATTCTCCGTCCGGAAATTCCTTTTGAAACAATTCTCTCCCGCCAGTCTTTCTTTTGCATTTGCTCCGGGACCTTTTTTGATTGTAACGTTGTGTTCGTGCCGTAATCTATGATGATTTCTTGATGGACTATTGCTATTTAACATCAACAAAGCCATTTAAAGATGTAGTAATATGTGCCAATTTCACAACAGACATCACGTACAACAACTCAAATTTACCATCTGAACCTCCGCCTCCTTCCATGGTAACGGTGGTGGAGGAACAGGAGGAGTTCGGGCCCGAGGTCCCGCACTCGGCCCGGCCCTCCTCCCTTCCCTGTGACAATCTGCTCACGTTAGCGCAGAAAGCGGATGTTGCCACGTGTTCTCCCTACGGCCCGGCCGCACCAACCTCATCCAACATCATATCGAGACGAGCCCGGAGGTTAGGGTGCGGTATCGGCCATACCGGCTCCCCGAACACAAGCGCAAAGTAGATCGGGAGGAATTAAAAACCATGCTGGAATTGGGGGTAATAGAAGAATGCCACAGTGTGTGGTGCAGCCCCATCGTTCTGGTAGGGAAGAAGGACGGGTCTGTGCGGTTCTGTGTGGATAACCGCAAGGTGAATGAAGTATCACGTTTTGACGCGTACCCAATGCCTCGGGTCGACGAGCTCCTGGATCGGCTGGGCACTGCACGGTTTTTCACGACACTGGATTCAACCAAGGGCTACTGGCAGATTCCCTTATCACCAGACTGCCGGGAAAAAACGGCTTTTTCCACTCCGGAAGGTTTATACCAATTCGTGACACTTCCGTTTGACTTGTTCGGTGCGCCCGCCATGTTCCAGCGCCTCATGGACTGGGTGCTGTGCCCTCACGCGGCATATGCGGCTGCCTACCTGGATGACATCATCATCCAGAGTAGCGGCTGGGAGGAGCATATGCGGCGGGTGGGGACAGTGCTCGAGTCCCTGAGGCGGGCAGTTGGCCGGAGGGGGTACAGTATTTGGGGTACCACTTGGGAGGGGGGCAGGTGCGGCCGCAGGTAGACAAGACGGCGGCGATCGCAGCCTGTCCACCCCCCAAGACGAAAAAAGAGGTGAGGCAGTTTTTGGGTCTGGCGGTTCATTCCACGGTTCGCAGACCTGACCAGCCCACTGACTGACCTCACCCAAAAGGGTGCCCCAGAGCTGGTCCAGTGGACGGAGCAGTGCCAGCGGGTGTTTGAGAAGGTAAAGATAATAATAATAATAATAACTGGGATTTATATAGCGCTTTTCTAAGTACCCAAAGTCGCTTTACATGTAGAACCCATCAATCATTCACACCTGGTGGTGGTAAGCTACTTTCATAGCCACAGCTGCCCTGGGGTAGACTGACGGAAGCGTGGCTGCAATTAGCGCCAACGGCCCCTCCGACCACCACCTATCATTCATCATTCAATTCACCGGTGTGAGTGGCACCGGGGGCAAAGGGTGAAGTGTCCCGCCCAAGGACACAACGGCAGTGATTTTGGATGGTAAGAGGCGGGGAGCGAACCTGCAACCCTCAGGTTTCTGGCACGGTTGCTCTACCCACTACGCCATACCGCCCTCTGTGAGGAGCCGGTACTGCACATGCCTAACTTTGCTATCCCCTTCTGTCTGCAGGCGGACGCGTCGGGCAGGGGGCTGGGGCCGGTGCTGTCCCAGCGGGTGGGGGACGTCAACCGCCCGTACTGTACATCAGCCGGAAACTCTCGGACCAGGGGGGCGAGGTACAGCACAGTGGAGAGGGAGTACCTCGCCATCCGGTGGGCGGACTGGGCCCCTCCGGTACTACCTGCTGGGGCGCGCCTTCAGTCTCTGCTCGGACCACAAACCACCGCATGAAGGATGCCAACGCGCGGATCACCCGGTGGTACCTCGCGTTGCAGCCCTACAACTTCCAGATGGTCCACAGACCGGGTATGCAGATGACCGTGGCCGACTTCCTCTCGCGGCCCTCTACGGAGGGGGGGAAGTGGCCGCGGCCGGTTGGCTGCCTGACCTGAGACTGGCGGTGGAGGCATGTGGAAGGGGCGTGGTCCACTAGCGGCTATGAAGCAGCTGCAGGTGAGTGGATAGCCCAGCTGGAACAGGTTACCTAATCACCTGTCTCTTTATTAGCAGCGTGAGGGACCGGAGAGGGAAGACGAGCAAGGAGAGACGGAGAAGGAAGGAGCGAGAGAGAAAAATAAAAATAACTCATTATTCTGAACCTGAGCCTAATTCCTCCCGGTCACGGTGAACCCTGACACAAGACGTGTGACAGTCACAATTATTGTTTCTCCATGCACTTGAGCACAACTGCGGTTTTTTCGATAACAAAACCCTTGTAAATAATGCAGAGCAGGTCTGGCCACGTATTTGAATGCAGTCTTGATAATCTCCCAGTCTCCTCTGCATGAGAATGACAAGACGTTCCCGCCGACTCTAAACAGCCCGAGTTTAACTCCAAAATATAAACCCCCAGGACTAATCTTTCTTTTGTTTTTATTTGTCATCTCGGTGACAGGCTGGCGCATACCCATGATTTATTTACACATCCCATGGGAGGAAACTAATACTTCTTTTTTTTTGTTTTTGTTTTGTTGTAACGATCACCACTACGAAGTTCTGAAACGTAGGACACACAGGACACTCTGAACTGCCGAGGATCCTCCGAGAGAGACGACAACAAAACAATACCAGAGG
>NC_084549.2:7500000-7517500 GCF_033978685.3 Nerophis lumbriciformis
GATCACCAAGACAGAATAGGAATATTATCAAATGTTGAGTGCATTTTTACCTTTGCTGGTCGACGCAACAATATATACATATATACACATTCATATATACATACACACATATATATATACACACTCACACACACATACAGTACAGGCCAAAAGTTTGGACACCTTCTCATTTCAATGTGTTTTCTTTATTTTCATGACTACCGTATTTTTCGGACTATAAGTCGCAGTTTTTTTCATAGTGTCATGCCTGTGTGATCAGGTTTTATTTTTGGACTTTTTGTGCACTTTTGTTTTGTTTTGTCACCATAGTTACCCATTAGTTTCACCTGTCATGTCACGCACCTGTTTTGAGTCACGCACCTGTTGTTAATCATGTCCATAAGTATTTAAGTTCATTAATTTTCTGTTGTTCGTCCTGACGACCTCACACCACATTTATGCTCTGTCCATTTTTTCATGTCCATGTTCACGCTGCTCCTTTTTTGTCCATGCCAAGTAAGTTTTCTTTATCCAAGCCATAGTTTGCAAGTTTTGTTTAATTGTTCATAGTTTATTCTCCGCCACTGTGCGCGCTTTTTGTTTGATCCTTTTTTTTTTGTATTTATAGTTAATAAATAAATCATGTACCTTCATTCCCGTCTCGCCCGTGCCAACTTTCCGTTGCATCCGGGAAAAGCAAACACCCAAGACCAAGTCTTGACACATAGTTTGGCCATGGGTGCGACTTATACTCGGGAGCGACTTATGTGTGAAATTATTAACACATTACCGTCAAATATCGAATAATATTATTTAGCTCATTCACGTAAGAGACTAGACGTATAAGATTTCATGGGATTTAGCGATTAGGAGTGACAGATTGTTTGGTAAACGTTATATGTTGTAGTTATTTGAATGACTCTTACCATACTATCTTACGTTAACATTCCAGTTGGTTATTTATGCCTTATATAACGTACACTTATTCAGCCTGTTGTTCACTATTCTTTATTTATTTTAAATTGCCTTTTAAATGTCTATTCTTGGTGTTGGCTTTTATCAAATACATTTCCCCCAAAAATTTGACTTATATATGTTTTTTCCCTTCTTTATTATGCATTTTCGGCCGGTGCGGCTTATACTCCGGAGCGACTTATACTCCGGAAAATACGGTATGTATATATATGGCGGCACGGTGGAACAGGGGTTAGTGCATGTGCCTCACAATACGAAGGTCCTGAGTAGTCCTGGGTTCAATCCCAGGCTCAGGATCTTTCTGTATGGAGTTTGCATGTTCTCCCCGTGACTGCGTGGGTTCCCTCCGGGTACTCCGGCTTCCTCCCACCTCCAAAGACATGCACCTGGGGATAGGTTGATTGGCAACACTAAATTGGCCCTAGTGTGTGAATGTGAATGTTGTCTGTCTATTGTCGGAGGTAGATATTTACATATATCCGAATTTTAGCGTTACTTATTTTCTTTCATAGTCATATTTGAAAACAGCTTGTGTTTTCCATTTATTCTCTTTCTGTTTCTCTGCAAGCAAACTGTGTGTGTTAACCTTGAATTCTTTGGAATGTGTTTTGACTAGCATGTGTTTTGACTAGGGAGAGGGGAGAGGAGAGAGGGTTTTGGGGGTCGGGAAGACAGACCATTTTGGCGGCGCGATAGAATGTTCTATGCTGGACTGGTCTCAAATGTATATTACCTTTATATATTATATACCTACTCAGTGGCCTAGTGGTTAGAGTGTCCGCCCTGAGATCGGTAGGTTGTGAGTTCAAATCCCGGCCGAGTCATACCAAAGACTATAAAAAAAAATGGGACCCATTACCTCCCTGCTTGGCACTCAGCATCAAGGGTTGGAATTGGGGGTTAAATCACCAAAATGATTCCCGGGCGCGGCCACCGCTGCTGCCCACTGCTCCCCTCACCTCCCAGGGGGTGATCAAGGGTGATGGGTCAAATGCAGAGAATAATCTCGCCACACCTAGTGTGTGTGTGACAATCATTGGTACTTTAACTTTTAACTTTTATTTGAAAACAGCACGTGTTTTCCATTTATTCTCTTTCTGTTTCTCTGCAAGTAAACTGTGTGTGTTAACCTTGAATTCTTTGGAATGTGTTTTGACTAGCATGTGTTTTGACTAGGGAGAGGGGAGAGGAGAGAGGGTTTTGGGGGTCGGGAAGACAGACCATTTTGGCGGCGCGATAGAATGTTCTATGCTGGACTGGTCTCAAATGTATATTACCTTTATATATTATATACCTACTCAGTGGCCTAGTGGTTAGAGTGTCCGCCCTGAGATCGGTAGGTTGTGAGTTCAAATCCCGGCCGAGTCATACCAAAGACTATAAAAAAAATGGGACCCATTACCTCCCTGCTTGGCACTCAGCATCAAGGGTTGGAATTGGGGGTTAAATCACCAAAATGATTCCCGGGCGCGGCCACCGCTGCTGCCCACTGCTCCCCTCACCTCCCAGGGGGTGATCAAGGGTGATGGGTCAAATGCAGAGAATAATCTCGCCACACCTAGTGTGTGTGTGACAATCATTGGTACTTTAACTTTTAACTTTTATTTGAAAACAGCTCGTGTTTTAACGTGTGTGTTAACCTTGAATTCTTTGGAATGTGTTTTGACTAGGGAGAGGGGAGAGGAGAGAGGGTTTTGGGGGTCGGGAAGACAGACCATTTTGGCGGCGCGATAGAATGTTCTATGCTGGACTGGTCTCAAATGTATATCTGCAAAGCTTGGAAAATATACAACAAAATACCTATTCTGTCTCTGGTGGTTTTTCAACTCGGCTTTAAGTGTCGTAAAGAGCTTGGGAGCGACTTGTGACTTGAATTCCCTGGGAGGAACAACTGGTCCAAAACGCAACACTATCTGTGTTGGCCCTGCGATGAGGTGGCGACTTGTCCAGGGTGTACCCCGCCTTCCGCCCGAATGCAACTGAGATAGGCTCCAGCGCCCCACCCCGTGACCCCAAAAGGGACAAGCTTTAGAAAATGGATGGATGTTTCATAAACACTTACGCTGAGCGTCAGGATGACGGTTCCCACGGGGCTGTTCTCGGGCACGCTGACCGCGTACGTCTGCTGGGAGAAGACGGGGCTGTTGTCGTCGATATCCGTCACCTCCACCGTGAGGGTCAAGGTGGCGCGCCGGGGGTCCACCGCCCCGTCCGAGGCTTCCACCACCAGCTGGTAGCGGCTCCTGAGCTCCCGGTCCAGCGGGAGCCGGGTGTAGATGCTGCCGTTGGCGCTGATTACGAACAAGTCAGGATGATTCACGACGCGGTAGTGAACTTGGCCATTAGCCCCCGCATCTGGATCCGTGGCCTGCGGCGATAAAACACAAGAGGGGTTTTGCTATTAGAAAGATGAATTATTACCCTTGTGCGCCCGCTGCATGGATGCATGTGGAAATGATCGCAGGCGTAACGGGAAGTATCTCGCCTCCCGATTAAATCATCTGCTATCTGGAACTCGCAGCCTTTTGTTTCCCAACACCAGGGGTTCAAATGGACGACTGTGCCCGTTTATTACGGAGCGTGAAACACCACCTGAACCGTCGGATGATTGTCAGCTGGCGTTGCAATGTCAGCCAGCCTACGGCGGCGCTGAGAGAGACCAGCAGGAAAAGAGTCAGGGTTAAAACCTATTCCTCCCCCCACTCCTGACCCCAAAGAAGTGAACAAATTGCGAGCGGTATCTTTTAATAAGCTCTTTCAAATGGTCTTGTAATCAGACAATATTTTCAGTATATTTAGATCTGTGACTTTAAGGTTTTACTACTTACGTATAAAATACTACACGGTCTAGCTCCGTCCTATCTTGCTGATTGTATTGTACCATATGTCCCGGCAAGAAATCTACGTTCAAAGAACTCCGGCTTATTAGTGATTCCCAGAGCCCAAAAAAAGTCTGCGGGCTATAGAGCGTTTTCTATTGGGGCTCCAGTACTATGGAATGCCCTCCCGGTAACAGTTAGAGATGCTACCTATGTAGAAGCATTTAAGTCCCATCTTAAAACTCATTTGTATACTCTAGCCTTTAAATAGACCCCATTTTTAGACCAGTTGATCTGCCGTTTCTTTTCTTTTCTCTTCCTTGTGGAGGGATGGGGTCACAGGTCCGGTGGCCATGGATGAAGTGCTGGCTGTCCAGAGTCGGGACCCGGGGTGGACCGCTCGCCTGTGCATTGGTTGGGGACATCTCTATGCTGCTGACACGTCTCAACTCGAGATGGTCTCCTGCTGGCCCCACTATGGACTGGACTCTCACTATTATGTTAGATCCACTATGGACTGGACTCTCACTATTATGTTAGATCCACTATGGACTGGACTCTCACTATTATGTTAGATCCACTATGGACTGGACTCTCACACTATTATGCTGGATCCACTATGGACTGGACTCTCACTATTATGTTAGATCCACTATGGACTGGACTCTCACTATTATGTTAGATCCACTATGGGCTGGACTCTCACACTATTATGTTGGACCCACTATGGACTGGACTCTCATTATTATGTTAGATCCACTATGGACTGGACTCTCACTATTATGTTAGATCCACTATGGACTGGACTCTCACTATTATGTTAGATCCACTATGGACTGGACTCTCACTATTATGTTAGATCCACTATGGACTGGACTCTCACACTATTATGTTGGATCCACTATGGACTGGACGCTCACTAATATGTTAGATCCACTATGGACTGGACTCTCACACTATTATGTTGGATCCACTATGGACTGGACTCTCACTATTATGTTAGATCCACTATGGACTGGACTCTCACTATTATGTTAGATCCAGTATGGACTAGACTCTTACTATTATGTTGGATCCACTATGGATTGGACTCTCACTATTATGTTAGATCCACTATGGACTGGACTGTCACTATTATGTTAGATCCACTATGGACTGGACTCTCACACTATTATGTTGGATCCACTATGGACTGGACTCTCACTATTATGTTAGATCCACTATGGACTGGACTCTCACTATTATGTTAGATCCACTATGGACTGGACTCTCACTATTATGTTGGATCCACTATGGACTGGACTCTCACTAGGGCTATATAAATAAACATTGATTGATTGATTGATATTATGTTAGATCCACTATGGACTGGACTCTCACTATTATGTTAGATCCACTATGGACTGGACTCTCACTATTATGTTAGATCCAGTATGGACTGGACTCTCACTATTATGTTAGATCCAGTATGGACTGGACTCTCACACTATTATGTTAGATCCACTATGGACTGGACTCTCACTATTATGTTAGATCCACTATGGACTGGACTCTCACTATTATGTTAGATCCAGTATGGACTGGACTCTCACTATTATGTTAGATCCACTATGGACTGGACTCTCACTATTATGTTAGATCCACTATGGACTGGACTCTCACTATTATGTTAGATCCACTATGGACTGGACTCTCACTATTATGTTAGATCCCCTATGGACTGGACTCTCACACTATTATGTTGGATCCACTATGGACTGGACTCTCACTATTATGTTAGATCCACTATGGACTGGACTCTCACTATTATGTTAGATCCACTATGGACTGGACTCTCACTATTATGTTAGATCCACTATGAACTGGACTCTCACACTATTATGTTGGATCCACTATGGACTGGACTCTCACTATTATGTTGGATCCACTATGGACTGGACTCTCACTATTATGTTAGATCCACTATGGACTGGACTCTCACACTATTATGTTAGATCCACTATGGACTGGACTCTCACTATTATGTTAGATCCACTATGGACTGGACTCTCACTATTATATTAGATCCACTATGGACTGGACTCTCACACTATTATGTTAGATCCACTATGGACTGGACTCTCACTATTATGTTAGATCCACCATGGACTGGACTCTCACTATTATGTTAGATCCACTATGGACTGGACTCTCACACTATTATGTTAGATCCACTATGGACTGGACTCTCACACTATTATGTTGGATCCACAATGGACTGGACTCTCACTACTATGTTAGATCCACTATGGACTGGACTCTCACTATTATGTTAGATCCACTATGGACTGGACTCTCACTATTATGTTAGATCTGCTATGGACTGGACTCTCACTATTATGTTAGATCCACTATGGACTGGACTCTCACTATTATGTTAGATCCACTATGGACTGGACTCTCACTATTATGTTACATCCACTATGGACTGGACTCTCACACTATTATGTTAGATCCACTATGGACTGGACTCTCACACTATTATGTTGGATCCACTATGGACTGGACTCTCACTACTATGTTAGATCCACTATGGACTGGACTCTCTCTATTATGTTAGATCCACTATGGACTGGACTTTCACAATATTATGTCAGACCCACTCGGCGTCCATTGCATCCGGCCTCCCCTAGAGGGGGGGTCACCTACATCTGCGGTCTTCTCCAAGGTTTCTCATAGTCATTCACATCAACGTCCCATTGGGGTTGTGAGTTTTTCCTTGCCCTTATGTGGGCTCTGAACCGAGGATGTCGTTGTGGCTTGTGCAGCCCTTTGAGACACTTGTGATTTAGGGCTCTATATAAATAAACATTGATTGATTGATTGATTAATTGACATGTTTGGACTGTCGTCTGCAGTCTTCTTCAGAAGGGTCACCTGACCACTGTGACGTGTCGCCTATCAGCTGTTCTTATAGGCGTGGCCAACCAGGCAGACCTGTCAAGTCTACCTGGTTGGCCTGATGGTTAACCCTTGTGTAATGTTCATATTGTTGTTACTCAGCCCGGCGTTTGTGGGTCTGATGGACCCGTTGCATTTTGTGGCTTTTAATGCCTCACAATCAAACACTTTTATGTTAAAATACTGAACAATCCCAATAAACGTATGTCAAATGTGCGAGAAAATGAGAGCAGACAGTGTTGACAAACAACATTGCAACCTTGTGTGCAGAAACACAAAAGAAGAATCCCTGTGGGATGCAGAAACTGGCAGAGACATTTTTACCTTATCCCAATAAACATCTGTTCAGTATTTTAACATAAAAGTGTTTGATTGTGAGGCATTAAAAGCCACAAAATGCAACGGGTCCATCAGACCCACAAACGCTGGCTGAGTAACAACAATATGAACGTTGCATGGAAACATTCTCTGCCAGTTTCTGCATCCCACAGGGATTATTATTTTGTGTTTCTGCATCTGCGGTTCCCACACAAGGTTGCAACATTGCATGTCAACACTGTCTGCTCTCATTTTCTCGCACATTTGACCCTCTGATGTTCTGTGTATCTACACTGCAAAAACTGAAATCTAAGTAAGATTAAATATCTCAAATAAGGGTGAATTTGTTTATTTTCTGTCTGATAAGATAATTCTTCTCACTAAGCAGATTTCATGTTAGAGTGTTTTACTTGTTTTAAGGGTTTTGGTCCTAAATGATCTGAGTAAGATATTACAGCTTGTTGCTGAGATTTCATGACCTATATTGAGTAAAACATGCTTGAAACTAGAATATAAACTGTTGCAAAGCTGTGTCATCAACACTCACAGGTAAAAAACTACTTTTTTAAAGTAATCATTTCTTACTTCAAGCGTGAAAAACAAAAACAAAAATCATGATTTTGACACATTTGTGTCTCATAATTAAAACAGATGACAGCCAAATGGACTTTGCTGTTTTATTTTCAATGAAACAAGAGAAAACACGTACTCATATAGTAGTACAGTAAACTGACAGTTAATATTTAAACATTTAACATTTGACATTTCTAACAATTTTGAACAGAAATAGTTCATGCACATTCAGATAAATTCTTCAAAATTACAAAAAAAAAAAATTTGGCCAGGGGCCGGGCTGTATATATGCGCACTAATTGACTGAAAGAGTACGCACTTGGCGCGATGATGTCATGTTATCCATGGAAAAATGCATCTTTAGACCATATGTGTTGTCTGGGTTGCCAGTTTTTTTCATAGTTTGGCCGGGGGGTGCAACTTATACTCAGGAGCGACTTATGTGTGAAATGATTAACACATTAGCGTAAAATATCAAATAATATTATTGATCTCATTCACGTAAGAGACTAGACGTATAATATTTCATGGGATTTAGCGATTAGGAGTGACATATTGTTTGGTAAACGTATATAGCATGTTCTATATGTTATAGTTATTTGAATGACTCTTACCATAATATGTTACGTTAACATACCAGTTGGTTATTTATGCCTCATATAACGTACACTTGTTCACTATTCTTGATTTATTTTAAATTGCCTTTCAAATGTCTATTCTTGGTGTTGGCTTTTATCAAATACATTTCCCCAAAAAATGCGACTTATATATGTTTTTCTTCTTCTTTATTATGCATTTTCGGCCGGTGCAACTTATACTCCGGAGCGATTTATACTCTGAAAAATACGGTAGTTTTTAGTATAAGTTTGCTGGTTTCTGTCATGTCCGTGTAATCATGTTTTGTTTTAGTCATGTTTTGTTTCGTTATTGGACTCTTTAGTTTCTGGCTTTTGACTCCATGATTACCCATTAGTTTAACCTGTTCCACGTTTGGACTCTTTGTGCACTCTTGTTTGTCACCATAGCAACCCATTAGTTTTCACCTGTCACGTCACGCACCTGTTTCACGTTTTGAGTCACGCACCTGTCTTCGTTAATCATGTCTGTAGTATTTAAATTCATAGTTTTCAGTTTGTCTTGCTGGCGACATCCCACAATTATGCTCTACACACTCTTCATCCTCTTAGATCCTGCTTCATGTCCCATGCCAAAGTAAGTTTTTGTTCCATGTTTATAGTCTTTTTGGTTTCATAGTTTGTTCTCCGCCATTGTGCACGCCTTTTGTTTACTTCCTTTTTTTGATAAAATTAAATAAATATGTTCTCACATTCCCGTCTCGCCCGAGCCAACTTTCCGTTGCCTTCTAGAAAAACTAAACCCCAGGACCAAGTCATGACAGTTTCAAGAAATGTAATGCCGAGTGCATATCATTATGTCAAGATAATGGAACTAGCATTTACTTCATTTAAGAATATTTTTCAACATATTGAGCAAAAAAGGTCTCTTTTTTTTTCTACCAAGAAAAGTGCACTTGTTATTAGTGACAATATACTTATTTTAAGGTATTTTTGGGTTCATTGAGGTTAGCTAATTTTACTTGTTTTGGAAAGTATTGACAAACTGAATGTTCTTGTTCTATTAGCAGATAATTTTGCTTAGTTCAAATAAAATACCCCTCATTTTTGTATTTTTTTTTCTTGTTTTTGAACACTGACTTTTTGCAGTGTACACTCTGTCCTCCTCCTGTCTAGGCCTGCTGTGTGTGTGTGGGTGGGTGTGTGTGGGTGGGTGGGTGGTTGCGTGTGGTACACAGAACATCAATTTCCACACTTCTATTAGCCCCGCACATTTTATATGTAATAGAAATGTGTAATTGTAATTGTATCATTTTTCTTTTAATACAAAAATGAAAACGGGTCCCACAGACCCGAACACCAAACAAGGGAGAGGGAGGTAGTCCGAGGTATGCTCCCTCATCCCGATGGTTTCCTTGGACCGCTTCCTTAGTTTGATCGCCTCCTTTATCCATCGTTTGAATTTGTTCCTTTCTGTGCCGATGATTTTGCCGTTGTCTCGGTCCATGATGTGGTTATTTATTTTGCAATGATCTGACATGGCTGATTTTAAGATTTCCTGTTCGGATTTTTATTTGAGGCTTTTTGTAAACCTTCCAGTTGTCTCTTTTTCGCATTCTTTCTAATGTTCTTTCTTCCTTGTGTTGAATGTCCTCCCTGTTTCTCCCATGTATGATTTTTTTGTCATGATTTCGTAGATGACATTGCATTTCTTGTCTTGTTCTATTTCCAAGTAGCTGTCTTGTTTTTGTGTGAGGTTTACTGTTGTGTTTATTTTGTGTTTTTTCATGACCCGCTGTGTTGGTTCAGTTATTCCCCTAATGTATGGTGAGGTTATGACCTCTTTGTTCTTTATTTCAGGGTTTTTTTTTTAAGTTTCTTCTTGTTCTCTTTTCCTTGTGTTATACTTGTCGTTCCCCTTTTTTGATGGCCCACGTGGGATATTGGCAGTTTTTGAGTGCATTTTTAATGTGTTTCTCTCCTTTTTTTCAAGCTTGTTCTTCTGTTATGATGTTGGCCCGTTCATAGAGTGTTCTTACGACTGATAGTTTGTGTGCTGTGGGATGTTCGGAGGTCCAGAGTAGATATTGGTAAGTGTGTGTCGGTTTTCGATGAATAGTAATGTTTTGACCGCCGTCATCCTTGAGGTGGATTTCCATGTCCAAAAAAGTTATGGTACCGTTCATTTTCTCTTCTACAGTATATAAACCCCGTGCCTTGCACAGTGGACATTCAGGTGTTTCTACTAGCCCCCAGCAATGAAGATTAGATGGACTTGGGAGGACATCATACACTGACTGGATCAGGAACTTGAGTCTTGCTGGTTCTGACTTCCAAAGTTCTGTCCAGGTGATCTTCCGGGTAGATGCGCGGTCCCAATTTGTCCAGGCTCCTTGCTGGCGCATGGCCACTGTCTTGCATATCAGTGTCTGGGGTTAAACTATGGAATTCTCTTTACAATGAGATAAAAGATTGTAGAAATATATTCCAAATGAAAAAATATATAAAGACATAACAATAATATCATAAGTGTCTACATTTTGCTTTATATTTCTTATTTTACTTATTTGTTGTCTGGTTTAGTATTTGTTTTGTATCATCGGACTGTCTGATTGTGGCGGTCCGCTCCCTGTATGATCAGTGCCAGAGCTTGGTCCGCAATGCCGGTAGTAAGTCGGACACGTTTCCAGTGAGGGTTGGACTCCGCCAAGGCTGCCCTTTGTCACCTATTCCGTTCATAACTTTTATGGACATAATTTCTAGGCGCAGTCAAGGCGTTGAGGGGATCTGGTTTGGTGGCTGCAGGATTAGGTCTCTGCTTTTTGCAGATGATGTGGTCCTGATGGCTTCATCTGGCCAGGATCTTCAGCTCTCACTGGATCGGTTTGCAGCTGAGTGTGAAGCGACTGGGATGAGAATCAGCACCTCCAATTTCGAGTCCATGGTTCTCGCCCGGAAAAGGGTGGCGTGCCATCTCCGGGTTGGGGAGGAGATCTTGCCCCAAGTGGAGGAGTTCAAGTACCTCGGAGTCTTGTTCACGAGTGAGGGAAGAGCGGATCGTAAGATCGACAGGCGGATCGGTGCGGCGTCTTCAGTAATGCGGACGCTGTATCGATCCGTTGTGGTGAAGAAGGAGCTGAGCCGGAAGGCAAAGCTCTCAATTTACCGGTCGATCTACGTTCCCATCCTCACCTATGGTCATGAGCTTTGGGTTATGACCGAAAGGACAATATTACGGGTACAAGCGGCCGAAATGAGTTTCCTCCGCCGGGTGGCGGGGCTCTCCCTTAGAGATAGGGTGAGAAGCTCTGCCATCCGGGAGGAGCTCAAAGTAAAGCCGCTGCTCCTCCACATCGAGAGGAGCCAGATGAGGTGGTTCGGGCATCTGGTTAGGATGCCACCCGAACGCCTCCCTAGGGAGGTGTTTAGGGCACGTCCGACCGGTAGCAGGCCGCGGGGAAGACCCAGGACATGTTGGGAAGACTATGTCTCCCGGCTGGCCTGGGAACGCCTCGGGGTCCCACAGGAAGAGCTGGACGAAGTGGCTGGGGAGAGGGAAGTCTGGGCTTCCCTGCTTAGGCTGCTGCCCCCGCGACCCGACCTCGGATAAGCGGAAGAAGATGGATGGATGGATGGTTGTTCCTTCTCAAGCATAGGAGTGTAAATCTGTGTTTAAGTTGCTAAAGTTGAATTGTCTATTCATCAAAAATGCACATCAATGAAGGAGATAAATACAAAATGAATGAATGCATGAATGAATGACATCCCCTTCCTTACTGACCACCAAGTGAGCCCAGGGGCCAGGGAGGGCCCAGAGGCTAATATGTTGGTATGACTCGGCCCGGGTTTGAACTCACGACCTACCGATCTCAGTGTTCCAGAAAGTATAATCCGGTGCGCCCTATGGCCCGGAAATTACGGCACTTTAAAACTGACTTTGAAACAACGTTGCAAAATAGTTGCATTTGTAAATTGAGACAATGTTGGATCCACTTTGTTGGTTGGACAATGACCACTTTTCAACGGTCAAATCAACGTCACAACCTGACATTAAATAAACGTTGTCAAAAAGAATGTTGTTTCAACGTCGTATTTGTGTTGTAGAATATCGGTTGGGAGATGACCAAATTTCTATGGTCAAATCAACTTCAGATCCTAACATTGAATAAACGTCTTCAAAAAGCACGTTTTTAACGTTGTATTTGGTTGCGAAATGACCAAAACTCAACGGTCAAATCAACGTCACAACCTGACATTGAATAAACGTCAAAAAAGCATGTTGTTTCAACGTTATGTTTGAGTTGCTCAACGTCAGGACCTCATTCAACAAGTTCTCAACGTTGTTTCAATGTCGGCTGGGAGCTCTTATCTCAGTGGACTTGTGGTTAGAGTGTCCGCCCTGAGACTGGGAGGTTCCGAGTCATACCAAAGACCACAAAAAAATGGGACCCATTGTCAGAAAAATTGTATATAAATTATCAAAAAACTTTCCGTTCTCTGAATTGCCAATGAACAGACAAGAGGCTGTTTTTGTTACACCAAGCAAAGGCTTGGAAATTTCCATTGTGTACGATGGGAGGAGACGGGAGGGGGTTATCTATTGTCATCGAAGACCTGCCCAGGCTGAATCCAGGACTAGCTCAAGCCCGAGGCATCTTTTTCTTTTGTGTTAATGTGACCGAAAACAATGACTGTTTACATACTCCCCATTTCTATAGAAAAAGATGTTGTTATGTGAGTGAGTGACAAGGAGAAGCCAAAGTTTGAAAAACCGTCTTCCGTGGTTTACAAGTCTCCCGTTTTGGGAAATATACGCACTGACTCATAAATAGTAAAGAGTCCCAAATAAACCTCATTTTCCCTCCTGACCCTGGAGAAAGGTTCCAAAAGAGACTATGGGTATTTACATAGAACAACAATGGCAGAAAGCGATAAGTATTCACGGGCGATTGAATGAGCGGCACATTTCAAAACTGAAGGCGTTCGCCTTAAGGCTGACAGCAGCTGTTGTGTGTTTGATCTGATCCAGAACACGATCCATTAGAGCCAGGGTTTTTATTCTAACGCTCTTGCATATTCACACAAGACTTCAGGCTCAATCCGACAAGCGCTCGCTTCGTTTGAGGCTCACTCTGGTGAATAATCGTGCACGGGTTCAAAAGGGCAACACCCATCGGTTATGCAAACTTGGCTTTTCATCACGACGGAACAAAAGTGGACCTTGACGCCGAAACATGCCATTCTTCAGGTAATGACGAATTATACATCGGAAAAAAAAATTACTCATGAATGCTCATCATTTCCTGAGTTGTGTATGTTCACTAGAGGTCGTTTCTAAATCAGAATAAATATGAAAATAAATACATTAACCACAAAGAATCCATTCATATGCAGTAACAATGTGACACTCAACCTCCCAATATATACATATATACTGTATATATATATATATATATATATATATATATATATATATATATTAAAGTTAAAGTTAAAGTACCAATGATCGTCACATGCACACTTGGTGTGGTGGAATTTGTCCTCTGCATCTGTGTTCCCAATGTGGGCCCCAATGTGGCCCTAATGTCGCCCCAATGTGTTCTTAATGTGGCCCTAATGTGTTCCCAATGTGGCCTCAATGTGTTCCAAATGAGGCCCAAATGAGGCCCCAATGTGGCCCCAAATGTGGCCCCTAATTTGGATCCAATGTGGCCCCAATGTGTTCCCAATGTGGCCCCAATGTGTTCTCAATGTGGCCCCAATGTGTTCTCAATGTGGCCCCAATGTGTTCCCAATGTGGTGGCCCCAATGTATTACCAATGTGTTCCCAATCTGTTCTCAATGTGGCCCCAATGTGTTTCCAATGTGGCCCCAATGTGTTCCCAATGTGGTGGCCCCAATGTGTTACCTATGTGTTCTCAATGTGTTCCAAATGAGGCCCCAATGTGGCCCCAAATGTGGTGCCTAATTTGGATCCAATGTGTTCCCAATGTGGCCCCAATGTGCTACCAATGTGTTCCCAATGTGTTCTCAATGTGGCCCCAATGTGTTCTCAATGTGGCCCCAATGTGTTCCCAATGTGTTTCCAATATGGCCCCAATGTGTTCCCAATGTGACCTCAATGTGTTCCAAATGAGGCCCCAATGTGGCCCCAAATGTGGCCCCTAATTTGGATCCAATGTGGCGCCAATGTGTTCCCAATGTGGCCCCAATGTGTTCTCAATGTGGCCCCAATGTGTTCCCAATGTGTTCTCAATGTGGCCCCAATGTGTTCTCAATGTGGCCCCAATGTGTTCCCAATGTGGCCCCAATGTGTTCTCAATATGGCCTCAATGTGTTCCAAATGAGGCCCCAAATGTGGCCCCTAATTTGGATCGAATGTGGCCCCAATGTGTTCCCAATGTGGCCCCAATGTGTTCTCAATGTGTTACCAATGTGTTCTCAATGTGGCCCAAATGTGTTCTCAATGTGTTCCCAATGTGGCCTCAATGTGTTCCAAATGAGGCCGCAATGTGGCCCCTAATTTGGATCCAATGTGGTCCCAATGTGTTCCCAATGTGGCCCCAATGTGTTCTCAATGTGGCCCCAATGTGTTCCCAATGTGGCCCCAATGTGTTCTCAATGTGGGCTAAATGTGTTCTCAATGTGTTCCCAATGTGGCCTCAATGTGTTCCAAACGAGGCCCCAATGTGGCCCCAAATGTGGCCCCTAATTTGGATTCATTGTGGCCCCAATGTGACCCCAATGTGTTCTCAATGTGGCCCCAATGTGTTCCCAATGTGTTCTCAATGTGGCCCCAATGTGTTCCCAATGTGTTCTCAATGTGGCCCCAATGTGTTCTCAATGTGGCCCCAATGTTAAAGTTAAAGTACCAATGATTGTCACACACACACTAGGTGTGGCAAAATGTTTCTCTGCATTTGACCCATCACCCTTTATCACCCCCTGGTAGGTGAGGGGAGCATTGAGCAGCAGCGGTGGCCACGCCCGGGAATCATTTTTTGGTGATTTAACCCCCAATTACAACCCTTGATGCTGAGTGCCAAGCAGGGAGGTAATGGGTCCCATTTGTATAGTCTTTGGTATGACTCGGCCGGGGTTTGAACTCACAACCTACCGATCTCAGGGCGGACACTCTATATTTATACAAGCTTTAGGAACTATCCGTGCTTTAAGAAATTATTGCATCGTTCAAATAATGTAAATACAATCTATTATACAGCATTATTCACATGTGAATAATATAAATACAGTCTGTTATACAGCATTATTCACATGTGAATAACATAAATACAGTCTATTATACATCATTATTCACATGCGAATAACATAAATACAGTCTTTTATACAGCATTATTCACATGTGAATAACAAATACAGTCTATTATATAGCATTATTCACATGTGAATAACATAAATACAGTCTATTATACATCATTATTCACATGCGAATAACATAAATACATTCTTTTATACAGCATTATTCACATGTGAATAACATAAATACAGTCTATTATACAGCATTATTCACATGTGAATAATATAAATACAGTCTATTATACAGCATTATTCACATGTGAATAACATAAATACAGTCTATTATACATCATTATTCACATGCGAATAACATAAATACAGTCTTTTATACAGCATTATTCACATGTGAATAACAAATACAGTCAATTATACAGCATTATTCACATGTGAATAACATAAATACAGTCTATTATACATCATTATTCACATGCGAATAACATACATACATTCTTTTATACAGCATTATTCACATGTGAATAACATAAATACAGTCTATTATACAGCATTATTCACATGTGAATAATATAAATACAGTCTATTATACAGCATTATCTGCATGTGAATAACATAAATACAGTCTATTATACCGCATTATTCACATGTGAATAATATAAATACAGTCTATTACACAGCATTATTCACATGTGAATAACATAAATACAGTCTATCATTCCGCATTATTCACATGTGAATAACAAATAGTCTATTATACAGCATTATTCACATGTGAATAACATAAATACAGTCTATTATACAGCATTATTCACATGTGAATAACATAAATACAGTCTATTATACAGCATTATTCACATGTGAATAATATAAATACAGTCTATTATACAGCATTATTCACATGTGAATAATATAAATACAGTCTATTATACAGCATTATTCACATGTGAATAACATAAATACAGTATATTATACATCATTATTCACATGTAAATAACATAAATACAGTATTCCTTTATATATTATATTATATGTTATATAATATATTAATATAGTATATAATATATTAATAAGTATTAATATGGTATATATTTATCAATTATAATTATAATGCTTCAACTGTAGTGTAAAATTGTTCATTGTTTATACTCTGTTATTACTTTTTACCTTATCAATCGGTTGTATTAATACTGATGTCATGTTCGTATATATTGTATCTGTTGATGTAGTTCTGTTGTTATTTTTGTTGTCCCACTCTTGTCCCTACAATTCAGCCCCATTTTTTTATTATTATTTTGTACATCTTTCTATCCCCTCCTATTGCAACAAATGGTCATCTATATTATTTGCCTGGACTTTATGTGGCGGGACAGGATAGGAAAAAAATAAAACATTAAAAAAATAAGTTGGAAAAACAACATATTGATGGTGTAGCGTCTTCACCAAATACAGTTGTGTGGCACGGGGAAATTCTGCCCTCAATGTGGACTCGCAGGCATTTAATGTAGCTTTGCCGAGGACAAAGCTATGGGGCTCCGCCGCTCCCAGTCTGTGGAACGCTCTCCCTGACCACCTGAGGGCACCACAGACTGTGGATGCTTTTAAAAAAGGCTTAAAAGCCTTTCTTTTTTTAAAAGCCTTTGTTTTTTAGATATATGCATACTAGTTATAGCTATTTGGCTGTTCTAGTTTTAATTTTCATTTATTTCTTTATTATCTTTTTTTTTTTTTTTTTTTTTTTAAATACACAGCAGCACTTTGTGATTGTTTACTCAATATAAAGTGCTTTTTACAAATAAAATCTATTATAATGTCTTTAGGACTGAACTATTGGTCTAGACTGGGAGGATAAACACACCTACTCCGTTAATCAGAGGAAACAAAATATTTAAAAAAATAAAAATCATCTGACAGCACTCATCTAAATATATATATATATATATATATATATATATATATATATATATATATATATATATATATATATATATATATATATATATATATATATATATATATTTAGATGAGTGCTGTCAGATGATTTTTATTTTT
>NC_084549.2:7520000-7565000 GCF_033978685.3 Nerophis lumbriciformis
ATATATATATATATATATATATATATATATATATATATATATATATATATATATATATATATATATAAATATATTTGTATACATATATGTATATATACTGTATATACAAGCATACACATATATATATATATATATATATATATATATATATATATATATATACTTATACAAACACATATATACTTATATACACACACACACACACACACACACACACACACACACACACACACACACATATATATAGCAGATAATGAGCACTTGCTTTGATGTTATTAGCGAAACAGTGAAGCCCATTGTCTTTGTGCAAACAAACGCACCATAGAGGGGCGAGTACAAAGCCCTCTTGATCAAGCTCATCTGCAACCTCAACGCTGCCATGTGCAGCCCCGTCTGAAAGCTCAGCGCTTTAATGCACTTCTGCACTGTGTGAGTCAAGAAGGCCGGAGCTGGCGAGGGAGACATGGTGAAGAGACAAGGACAGTGCGAGTGGGGGGGAAGAGATGGAGGAGAAGGTTGGGCGGGGCCAAGCACCAATCCAGCCGCTGGCCGCCTTTCTGAGGACGTACTTGGACCAGAGTCAGCAGGCGGCTGCAGCTCATGCAAACAGAGCTTAGTTCCTTACTGTCTTATTTCACACTTCATAAACCAACTACTCTATCACCACTTAAAAATGTAGCGATGGAGACTCATGACCGGAAACGACCGCAACACATCCACTTTGTCCAAGTACTAATTAAAGCACTGTTAGGAAAATGGCTACAGTGATACATTTCCAACAATATCAGCATACTTCGTATCGAATGGTAATAGTTATATTGCAAGATGTATAATGTGGCATACTGCGCAACAGCATAATAACAGTCACCTTTCACGTTAGTGGTAGAGTAAACCCTCATTTTTCACTAAGTAGGAATCAGTAATTATAAATTAAATAACAAAAACCCTGTTAACTACCTTATATGTTTATTTTATTTTTTCATTATGAGAGCAGTCTTTAAAGTAGGCGAAGCTCATGATCGGCTACTCTCTAACCTTAAGTCTTCAATAACAGATACAATAATATAAATATTGTCAGAAAAATTGTATGTAAATTATCAAAAAAACTTTCCGTTCGCTGAGTTCCCAGTGAATAGATGGAAGCTGTCTTTGTTGCACCAAGCCAAAGGCTTGGAAAATTCCGCTGTGTACGATGGAAGGAGACGGGAAGGGTTATCTATTGTGATCCAAGACTTGCCCAAGCTCGATCCAGGACCAGCCCAAGTCCGAGGCATCTTTTTCTTTCGTGTTAATGTGACCGAAAACAATGGCTGTTTACATACCCCCAAACAACTTTCCGTTCGCTGAGTTCCCAGTGAACAGATGAAAGCTGTCTTTGTTGCACCAAACCAAAGGCTTGGAAAATTCCGCTGTGTACGATGGGGGGATACGGGAGGGGTTATCTATGGTGATCCAAGACTTGCCCAAGCTCGATCCAGGACCAGCCCAAGCCCGAGGCATCTTTTTCTTTCGTGTTAATGTGACCAAAAACAATGGCTGTTTACATACCCCCAAAAATGTTTCCGTTTTCTGAGTTCCCAGTGAACAGATGAAAGCTGTCTTTGTTGCACCAAGCCAAAGGCTTGGAAAATTCCGCTGTGTACGATGGGAGGAGACGGGAGGGGTTATCTATGGTGATCCAAGACTTGCCCAAGCTCGATCCAGGACCAGCCCAAGTCCGAGGCATCTTTTTCTTTTGCGTTAATGTGACCGAAACAATGGCTGTTCACATACCCCCAAACAACTTTCCATTCTCTGAGTTCCCAGTGAACAGATGAAGGCTGTCATTGTTGCACCAAGCCAAAGGCTTGGAAAATTCCGCTGTGTACGATGGGAGGAAACGGGAGGGGTTATCTATGGTGATCCAAGACTTGCCCAAGCTCGATCCAGGACCAGCCCAAGCCAGAGGCATCTTTTTCTTTCGTGTTAATGTGACCGAAAACAACGGCTGTTTACATACTCCCAAACAACTTTCCGTTCTCTGAATTTCCAGTGAACAGATGAAGGCTGTCTTTGTTGCACCAAGCCAAAGGCTTGGAAAATTCCGCTGTGTACGATGGAAGGAGACGGGAAGGGTTATCTATTGTGATCCAAGACTTGCCCAAGCTCGATCCAGGACCAGCCCAAGCCCGAGGCATCTTTTTCTTTCGTGTTAATGTGACCGAAAACAATGGCTGTTTACATACCCCCCACTCCTTTAGAAACAGCTGTTGTTGTGTAAACAAGGAATATCCAAATAAAAGAGGAGACGTAAACCTTTTTTCGTCAAAGCGTGCTGGAAACTGTGCAAGAGTACAGACCAGACGTTTCTCCTCAAATTGAGCCAAATTGAATTCTGTCTCTGTTTATTTCCTTGCTTCTTCCATCCATCCATCCATTTTCTACCGCTTATTCCCTTCGAGGTCGCGGGGGGCGCTGGAGCCTATCTCAGCTACAATTGGGCGGAAGGCGGGGTACACCCTGGACAAGTCGCTACCTCATCGCAGGGCCAACACAGATAGACAGACAACATTCAGACAACCTATCCCCAGGTGCATGTCTTTGGAGGTGGGAAGAAAGCCGGAGTACCCGGAGGGAACCCACGCAGTCACGGGGAGGACATGCAAACTCCACACAGAAAGATCCCGAGCCCGGGATTGAACTCAGGACTACTCAGGACCTTCGTATTGTGAGGCAGATGCGCTAACCCCTCTTCCACCGAGCTGCCCTCTTTGCTTCTTGTCTTGTTTAATAAATGTCATCGATGTTTGAACCTGACAAATATGTTACAAAACCCAAAACCAGTGACGTTGGCACGTTGTGTAAATGGTAAATAAAAACAGAATACAATGATTTGCTAATTCTTTTCAACCTGGGAACGGCGTGGCGAAGTTGGTAGAGTGGCCGTGCCAGCAATCGGAGGGTTGCTGGTTACTGGGGTTCAATCCCCACCTTCTACCCTCCTAGTCACGTCTGTTGTGTCCTTGGGCAAGACACTTCACCCCTTGCTCCTGATGGCTGCTGGTTAGCGCCTTGCATGGCAGCTCCCGCCATCAGTGTGTGAATGTGTGTGTGAATGGGTGAATGTGGAAATACTGTCAAAGCGCTTTGAGTACCTTGAAGGTAGAAAAGCGCTATACAAGTATAACTCATTTTTAAATTTATCATTTAACCTATATTCAATTGAATGGACTGCAAAGACAAGTAACTTAACAGCCTTGACGCGATGGATGGCTGGGCAGCGCCTGAAGAGCTGCAGCCTGCCACCGTGGCCCCCACTCCCCCCCTCTGTTGCCAGTCTCGAGATGTATGTTGTAATATGTATATGTGCTTTGCTATGGAACTTTATTCCCCACTCTAGATTGTATTTTTTTACTCATCCTTCCCCAGCATTTACCTTTTTCCCATCGTTTACGGGGGCGCCTTGTGGCGACCAATCAGCGTTCTTGTTCTGTAACCCTGTACACTGATTGTTTGTCTAATCTTGAACGGGTTTGTGCTGAAAACAACGTTTTGTTGTACTTGTGCAATGACAATAAAGACCTACCTACCTACCCACCTTAACGTTCGAACTGGAAAACTTAATTTTTTGCAAATATTAGCTGATTTGGAATGTGATGCCTGCAACATGTTTCAAAAAAGTGGCAAAAAGACTGAGAAAGTTGAGGAATGCTCATCAAACACTTATTTGGAACAAGGTGAACAGGGTAATTGGGAACAGGTGGGTGCCATGATTGGGTATAAAAGTAGATTCCATGAAATGCTCAGTCATTCACAAACAAGGATTGGGCGAAGGTCACCACTTTGTCAACAAATGCGTTTAAGAACAACATTTCTCAATGAGCTATTGCAAGGAATTTATGGATTTCACCCTTTATGGTCCGTAATATCGTCAAAAGGTTCAGAGAATCTGTAGAAATCACTGAAATCCGCTGGGATCGGCAGCTCGTCCGCCGATCGCCAATAAGTTAAAAAAGGCAAATATCAGCCCCCGGCCCCATGACTGAGATGGATACATATATAGTTACGACATACACATAAAGCTTGTAAACATCTGCATTAAAGGACCAAGACTTAATAAAGGACACTCTTCAGTTCTGAATAAAAACATTACAATATTTGTTCAGCTACAAAAAGCAACACTTAAAATGTTAAAGACAATACACGACAAGTTTTAGCTTATAATAATTAATTCTGAGATTCATTTCCTATTAAAATGCAAAATGGCTTGTTGGATGTCTCGATAAGGGGATTAGGCAATGAAACCATGACCGATTGATTTTATTGCTTTAGCTACAATTTTGTGGCTATTTAAGATCATTTCCATGTATCTTTTAATTGTTTTATCAATGGACTGGGACTAATTAATCAAAAACGGGAAAAAAACTGATGATCATGCTGGAAAAGTCTGTGACAAAACGAGGGTCTGGTACATTTTAAGGTCATTGGAACGATGCTGAGATGGAAATAAAGCAATGGTGACGTTAAAAAAAGCACCAAACATGTCCAATCCTCATTATTTTTTTACCGACCTTGACTTGTCCCACGAACAGATTGGCCTTCTCTTCTTGGACCGTGAAGTTCAAGGGCGCCGTGTCTTCAAATTCTGGGTCGTTGTCGTTGACGTCAGTCACGACCACGCCGACAGTCGTGGTGGACGTCTGAGGAGGGAGAAGAATGCATGAGGAAGTGCGGAGGAAAACGTGGCTCTCCTTGACTACACGGTCATTTTATTCAGGTTCGGATTCAGAAGTACTTTATTAATCCCCGAGGGGAAATTAAATTTTCAGTACAATCCCATTCAAGACCAGACAAACATTACAGGGAGACAGAAATAGGATTGCGGACGAGTCTGCCAACCAAAAAAAGGTGAGAAACAGGTCAACGTTAGGGAGGGGGGGGGGGAGTAAAAAAATATTCAGTCAAAGGCTGGACTCCAGGGAGGGGGTCCAGACTGAGGCCAAGAAAAAAAAAACTCATAGCCATATCACACATACACAAGTTACTGTATTTTTCGGAGTATAAGTCGCACCGGAGTATAAGTCGCACCTGCCGAAAATGCATAATAAAGAAGGAAAAAAACATATATAAGTCGCACTGGAAACTATGAAAAAAACTGCGACTTATAGTACGAAAAATACGGTACATAGAATCAACAAAACTTGCAACAGAGGGTAATGAGTGGGAGCTACGCAGGCCATCCATCGCCCTTAAGGGATTTATCAAGTATTTGGCACCATACAGCGGCAACAGAGCCAATGTTATAATCAGAGGTTGACCACGTTACATTTACTTAGGTTACTTTTTGGATACATTGTACCTGTCAGAGTAGTTTGAATGCAACAAACTTTTTTTCTACTTTCACTTGAGTATTCTTGTGGAGAATAAACAACTTTTACTCAGTTACATTTTAATTTCATTCCAATCGCTACAGTTATTTATGAAAATATACATTTACCTTAATCTACTGAAATTTGGTTATTTCCCAACCAATATTCTACAACACAAATACAACGTTGAAACAACATGCTTTTTGGCGACGTTTATTCAATGTCAGGTTTTAACGTTGATTTAACCGTTGAAATTTGGTAATTTCCCAACCAATTTTCTACAAAACAAATACAAGGTTGAAACAACGCGCTTTTTGACAATGTTTATTTAATGTTGGGTTCTGACCTTGATTTGACTATTGAATGTTGGTCATTTTCCAAACAATATTTTACAACACAAATACAACGTTGAAACAACATGCTTTTTGACGACGTTTATTCAATGTCAGGTTTTAACGTTGATTTATCCGTTGAAATTTGGTCATTTGTCAACCAATATTCTACAAAACAAATACAACGTTGAAACAACATGCTTTTTGACAACGTTTATTCAATGTTGGGTTCTGACCTTGATTTGACTATTGAATTTTGGTCCTTTCCTAGCCAATATTTTACAACACAAATACAACGTTGAAACAACATGCTTTTTGACGACGTTTATTCAATGTCAGGTTTTAACGTTGATTTAACCGTTGAAATTTGGTCAATTCCCAACCAATATTCTAAAACCCAAATACAACGTTGAAACAACATGCTTTTTGGCAACGTTTATTCAATGTTGGGTTCTGACCTTGATTTGACTATTGAATTTTGGTCATTTTCCAAACAATATTCTACAACACAAATACAACGTTGAAACAACATGCTTTTTGACGACGTTTATTCAATGACAGGTTTAACCTTGATTTAACCGTTGAAATTTGGTCATTTCCCAACCAATATTCTGAAATCCAAATACAATGTTGAAACAACATGCTTTTTGGCAACGTTTATTCAATGTTGGGTTCTGACCTTGATTTGACTATTGAATTTTGGTCATTTTCCAAACAATATTTTACAACACAAATACAACGTTGAAACAACATGCTTTTTGACAACGTTTCTTCAATGTCAGGTTTTAACGTTGATTTAACTGTTGAAATTTGGTAATTTCCCAACCAATATTCTGAAACCCCAATACAACGTGGAAATAACATGCTTTTTGACGACGTTTATTCAATGTCAGGTTTTAACGTTGATTTAACCGTTGAAATTTGGTCATTTCTCAACCAATATTCTACAAAACAAATACAACGTTGAAACAACATGCTTTTTGACAACGTTTATTTAATGTTGGGTTCTGACCTTGATTTGACTATTGCATTTTGGTCCTTTCCTAGCCAATATTCTACAACACAAATATAACGTTGAAACCACATGCTTTTTGACGACGTTTATTCAATGACAGGTTTTAACGTTGATTTAACCGTTGAAATTTGGTAATTTCCCAACCAATATTCTACAACACAAATACAATGTGGAAACAACATGCTTTTTGAAAATGTTTATTCAATGTTGGGTTCTGACCTTGATTTGACTATTGCATTTTGGTCATTTTCCAACCAATATCATACAACACAAATACAACATTGAAACAACATGCTTTTTGACGACGTTTATTCAATGTCAGGTTTTAACGTTGATTTAACCGTTGAATATTGGTAATTTCCCAACCAATATTCTGAAACCCAAATACAATGTTGAAACAACATGCTTTTTGACAACGTTTATTCAACAGCAGGTTTTAACGTTGATTTGACCGTTGAAATTTGGTCATTTTCCAAACAATATTCTACAAAACAAATACAACGTTGAAACAACATGCTTTTTGACAACGTTTATTCAATGTTAGGTACTGACCTTGATTTGACTATTGAATTTTGGTCATTTTCCAAACAATATTTTACAACACAAATACAACGTTGAAACAACATGCTTTTTGACGACGTTTATTCAATGATAGGTTTTAACGTTGATTTAACCGTTGAAATTTGGTAATTTCCCAACCAATATTCTGAAACCCAAATACAACGTGGAAATAACATGCTTTTTGACGACGTTTATTCAATGACAGGTTTTAACGTTGATTTAACCGTTGAAATTTGGTCATTTCTCAACCAATATTCTACAAAACAAATACAACGTTGAAACAACATGCTTTTTGACAACGTTTATTTAATGTTGGGTTCTGACCTTGATTTGACTATTGAATTTTGGTCCTTTCCTAGCCAATATTCTACAACACAAATACAACGTTGAAACAACATGCTTTTTGACGACGTTTATTCAATGACAGGTTTTAACGTTGATTTAACCGTTGGAATTTGGTCATTTCTCAACCAATATTCTACAAAACAAATACAACGTTGAAACAACATGCTTTTTGACGAAGTTTATTCAATGTCAGGTTTTAACGTTGATTTAACCGTTGAAATTTGGTAATTTCCCAACCAATATTCTACAACACAAATACAGCACTGAAACAACATGCTTTTTGACGACGTTTATTCAATGTTGGGTTCTGACCTTGATTTGACTATTGAATTTTGGTCATTTTCCAAACAATATTTTACAACACAAATACAACGTTGAATCAACATGCTTTTTGACAACGTTTCTTCAATGTCAGGTTTTAACGTTGATTTAACTGTTGAAATTTGGTAATTTCCCAACCAATATTCTAAAACCCAAATACAACGTGGAAACAACATGCTTTTTGACAATGTTTATTCAATGTTGGGTTCTGACCTTGATTTGACTATTGAATTTTGGTCCTTTCCTAGCCAATATTCTACAACACAAATATAACGTTGAAACCACATGCTTTTTGACAACGTTTATTCAATGACAGGTTTTAACGTTGATTTAACCGTTGAAATTTGGTCATTTCCCAACCAATATTCTGAAACCCAAATACAATGTTGAAACAACATGCTTTTTGACAACGTTTATTCAATGTTGGGTTCTGACCTTGATTTGACTATTGAATTTTGGTCATTTTCCAAACAATATTCTACAACACAAATACAACGTTGAAACAACATGCTTTTTGACGAAGTTTATTCAATGTCAGGTTTTAACGTTGATTTAACCGTTGAAATTTGGTAATTTCCCAACCAATATTCTGAAACCCAAATACAATGTTGAAACAACATGCTTTTTGACAACGTTTATTCAATGTTGGGTTCTGACCTTGATTTGACTATTGAATTTTGGTCATTTTCCAAACAATATTCTACAACACAAATACAACGTTGAAACAACATGCTTTTTGACAACGTTTATTCAATGTCAGGTTTTAACGTTGATTTAACCGTTGAAATTTGGTAATTTCCCAACCAATATTCTGAAACCCAAATACAACGTGGAAATAACATGCTTTTTGACGACGTTTATTCAATGTCAGGTTTTAACGTTGATTTAACCGTTGAAATTTGGTCATTTCTCAACCAATATTCTACAAAACAAATACAACGTTGAAACAACATGCTTTTTGACGACGTTTATTCAATGATAGGTTTTAACGTTGATTTAACCGTTGAAATTTGGTAATTTCCCAACCAATATTCTGAAACCCAAATACAACGTGGAAATAACATGCTTTTTGACGACGTTTATTCAATGACAGGTTTTAACGTTGATTTAACCGTTGAAATTTGGTCATTTCTCAACCAATATTCTACAAAACAAATACAACGTTGAAACAACATGCTTTTTGACAACGTTTATTTAATGTTGGGTTCTGACCTTGATTTGACTATTGAATTTTGGTCCTTTCCTAGCCAATATTCTACAACACAAATACAACGTTGAAACAACATGCTTTTTGACGACGTTTATTCAATGACAGGTTTTAACGTTGATTTAACCGTTGGAATTTGGTCATTTCTCAACCAATATTCTACAAAACAAATACAACGTTGAAACAACATGCTTTTTGACGAAGTTTATTCAATGTCAGGTTTTAACGTTGATTTAACCGTTGAAATTTGGTAATTTCCCAACCAATATTCTACAACACAAATACAGCACTGAAACAACATGCTTTTTGACGACGTTTATTCAATGTTGGGTTCTGACCTTGATTTGACTATTGAATTTTGGTCATTTTCCAAACAATATTTTACAACACAAATACAACGTTGAATCAACATGCTTTTTGACAACGTTTCTTCAATGTCAGGTTTTAACGTTGATTTAACTGTTGAAATTTGGTAATTTCCCAACCAATATTCTAAAACCCAAATACAACGTGGAAACAACATGCTTTTTGACAATGTTTATTCAATGTTGGGTTCTGACCTTGATTTGACTATTGAATTTTGGTCCTTTCCTAGCCAATATTCTACAACACAAATATAACGTTGAAACCACATGCTTTTTGACAACGTTTATTCAATGACAGGTTTTAACGTTGATTTAACCGTTGAAATTTGGTCATTTCCCAACCAATATTCTGAAACCCAAATACAATGTTGAAACAACATGCTTTTTGACAACGTTTATTCAATGTTGGGTTCTGACCTTGATTTGACTATTGAATTTTGGTCATTTTCCAAACAATATTCTACAACACAAATACAACGTTGAAACAACATGCTTTTTGACGAAGTTTATTCAATGTCAGGTTTTAACGTTGATTTAACCGTTGAAATTTGGTAATTTCCCAACCAATATTCTGAAACCCAAATACAATGTTGAAACAACATGCTTTTTGACAACGTTTATTCAATGTTGGGTTCTGACCTTGATTTGACTATTGAATTTTGGTCATTTTCCAAACAATATTCTACAACACAAATACAACGTTGAAACAACATGCTTTTTGACGAAGTTTATTCAATGTCAGGTTTTAACGTTGATTTAACCGTTGAAATTTGGTAATTTCCCAACCAATATTCTGAAACCCAAATACAATGTTGAAACAACATGCTTTTTGACAACGTTTATTCAATGTTGGGTTCTGACCTTGATTTGACTATTGAATTTTGGTCATTTTCCAAACAATATTCTACAACACAAATACAACGTTGAAACAACATGCTTTTTGACAACGTTTATTCAATGTCAGGTTTTAACGTTGATTTAACCGTTGAAATTTGGTAATTTCCCAACCAATATTCTGAAACCCAAATACAACGTGGAAATAACATGCTTTTTGACGACGTTTATTCAATGTCAGGTTTTAACGTTGATTTAACCGTTGAAATTTGGTCATTTCTCAACCAATATTCTACAAAACAAATACAACGTTGAAACAACATGCATTTTGACGACGTTTAATCAATGTTGGGTTCTGACCTTGATTTGACTATTGAATTTTGGTCCTTTCCTAGCCAATATTCTACAACACAAATACAACGTTGAAACCACATGCTTTTTGACGACGTTTATTCAATGTCAGGTTTTAACGTTGATTTAACCGTTGAAATTTGGTAATTTCCCAACCAATATTTTGAAACCCAAATACAATGTTGAAACAACATGCTTTTTGACAACGTTTATTCAATGTTGGGTTCTGACCTTGATTTGACTATTGAATTTTGGTCTTTTCCTAACCAATATTATACAACACAAATACAACATTGAAACAACATGCTTTTTGACGGCGTTTATTCAATGACAGGTTTAACCTTGATTTAACCGTTGAAATTTGGTCATTTCCCAACCAATATTCTGCAAAACAAATACAACGTTGAAACAACGCGCTTTTTGACTCATGACTAGAGATGTCCGATAATATCGGACTGCCGATATTATCATCAATCAATCAATCTTTATTTATATAGCCCTAAATCACAAGTGTCTCAAAGGGCTGCACAAGCCACAACGACATCCTCGGTACAAAGCCCACATACGGGCAAGGAAAAACTCACCCCAGTGGGACGTCGATGTGAATGACTATGAGAAACCTTGGAGAGGACCGCATATGTGGGTAACCCCCCCCCTCTAGGGGAGACCGAAAGCAATGGATGTCGAGTGGGTCTGACATAATATTGTGAGAGTCCAGTCCATAGTGGATCCAACATAATAGTAGTAAGAGTCCAGTCCATAGTGGGGCCAGCAGGACACCATCCCGAGCGGAGACGGGTCAGCAGCGCAGAGATGTTCCCAGCCGATGCACAGGCGAGCGGTCCACCCCGGGTCCCGACTCTGGACAGCCAGCACTTCATCCATGGCCACCGGACCTGTGCCCCCCCCCCTCAAGGAAAAGGGGAGCAGAGGAGAAAAGAAAAGAAACGGCAGATCAACTGGTCTAACAGGGGGGCTATTTAAAGGCTAGAGTATACAAATGAGTTTTAAGATGGGACTTAAATGCTTCTACTGAGGTAGCATCTCTAACTGTTACCGGGAGGGCATTCCACAGTACTGGAGCCCGAATAGAAAACGCTCTATAGCCCGCAGACTTTTTTTGGGCTCTGGGAATCACTAATAAGCCGGAGTTCTTTGAACGCAGATTTCTTGCCGGGACATATGGTACAATGCAAGCGTTTATCGGCCGATAAACGCTTTAAAATGTAATATCGGAAATTATTGGTATCGGTTTCAAAAAGTAAAATGTATGACTTGGTACACGGAGTGTGTACACGGACGTAGGGAGAAGTACAGAGCGCCAATAAACCTTAAAGGCACTGCCTTTGCGTGCCGGTCCAATCACATAATATCTACGGCTTTTCATACACACAAGTGAATGCACCGCATACTTGGTCAACAACCATAAAGGTCACACTGAGAGTGGCCGTATAAACAACTTTAACACTGTTACAAATATGCGCCACACTGTGAACCCACACCAAACAACACATTTCGGGAGAACATCCGCATCGTAACACAACATAAACACAACAGAACAAATATCCAGAACCCCTTGAAGCACTAACTCTTCCAGGACGCTACCCCCTACCCCCACGTAAAGCGCGTGACGTCACGGATTGTGGAGGAGATTTTGAGACAGCATGGTGGCCAGCTATTAAGTCGTCTGTTTCATCGCAACATTCCACAGTATTCTGGACATCTGTGTTGGTGAATCTTTTGCAATTTGTTCAATGAACAATGGAGACAGCAAAGAAGAAAGCTGTAGGTGGGAAGCGGTGTATTGCGGCCGACTTCAGCAACACAAACACGGCCGGTGTTTCATTGTTTACATTCCCGAAAGATGACAGTCAATCTTTACCATTGGTCTGTGGAGAACTGGGACAACAGAGACTCTTACCAGGAGGACTTTGAGTTGGATACGCAGACACGGTACCGTGAGTACGCTTCCAAACATTTGATCGCTTGCCCGTACGTGCGTGCCGCTATGTGCATGTCACATAAATAATTCAAAGTATACACCCTGATTATTATCTTGTGTGATGACTGTATTATGATGATAGTATATATCTGTATCAAGAATCAATTTAAGTGGACCCCGACTTAAACAAGTTGAAAAACGTATTCGGGAGTTACCATTTAGTGGTCAATTGTACGGAATATGTACTTCACTGTGCAACCTACTAATAAAAGTCTCAAAAAGTCTCACGTACGTAACTTTGGGGACTTTGGGGAAATATATGTGCTAAATGAACTTTGGGGAGGTGGGGCTGTGGGATTGAGTGTGTTGTGCAGGTGTTTGAGTTGTATTGGTGGGTTATATGGACGGGAGGGGGGAGGTGTTTGTTATGCGGGATTAATTTGTGGCATATTAAATATAAGCCTGGTTGTGTTGTGGCTAATAGAGTATATATATGTCTTGTGTTTATTTACTGTTTTAGTCATTCCCACCCGCCTCTCACAGCATCTTCCCTATCTGAATCGCTCCCACTGCCCTCTAGTCCTTCACTCTCACTTTCCTCATCCACGAATCTTTCATCCTCGCTCAAATTGATGGGGGAATCGTCGCTTTCTCGGTCCGAATCGCTCTCGCTGCTGGTGGCCATGATTGTAAACAATGTGCGGATGTGAGGAGTTCCACAACCTGTGACGTCACGCTACTCGTCTGCTACTTCCGGTACAGGCAAGGCTTTTTTTTTATCAGCGACCAAAAGTTGCGAACTTTATCGTCGATGTTCTCTACTAAATCCTTTCAGCAAAAATATGGCAATATCGGGAAATGATCAAGTATGACACATAGAATGGACCTGCTATCCCCGTTAAAATAAGAAAATCGCATTTCAGTAGGCCTTTAAATAATCGTGTCAGGTGCGTGAGTCCAAATGCATGACAGGTGAAACCAATGAGTTGTCATGGAAACCAAACAAGGGAGTGAAAAAACAGGAACTAAAAGTGTCCAAAAACCAACAGAACATAGCCAAACAAAACATGATCAAAAGACATGACAGTTTTTCCATTTTTTTCCCGCCAGGATTGCAATTCCCCCGCCCCGCGCGATCCCCACCGTCTGCTTACATAAAGTCGCACGCAGTTCGGACCCCCTTCGGAAAAGTCTCGCCGCAATACTTGTGGCGCTTCCCGGCGAGAGTGACTGACGGGGGAACAAAAGCCGTGTGCTAATAACGGGATAAACGCTGCGTCTTTGAGGGGGGAATTGCACGGGAAGGAAAAAAAAAAAAACAAGTTCCCATTAGACGTCGGTTTGAAGTTGGCCCTGGCACTTGAGCGGCGTGCATCCCGGAGGTAAGCGTCTAGTTAATGTTACCTTCATCTCTGGGTCCGCTGGGAATTCACGCACGATTGTTGTTTGGGTTGCTGCAGCATAATTACACGTGGGAGCTGACATGGAACACTCACTTTACCTCCAGCTCTGGGACGGCATACAGTATCATTAACATCACTGCGATGACAGCCTCTATTTATTTCTCACTTTGCAAAAAGACCTGGAGCCAATTAGTGTCACCATCCTGGCGAGGCCCCCCTCCTTCCATCCCCCTCATCAAAGCCACGATAGCCAAGCGTCTGATTAATGAGCGGCCATTATTTATTTAAAGTCGAACGGTGGCGTCTCGCGATGTCTGACATCTGAAAGGAAGCGGCGGTGGCCGACTGCTGCGCTTTGGCTTTCAAGTGACGAGCCGGAGTTAGTTCCGTCGATAGGACCCGGCTGTTAGAGCTCATGTACAAACCCCGTTTCCATCATACTTGCCGAAATTCAGCGCCTCTCCCGAAAACCTCCCGGGACAAATTTTCTCCCGAAAATCTCCCGAAATTCAGGCGGAGCTGGAAGCCACGCCCCCCTCCAGCTCCATGCGGACCTGAGTGACGTCAGGTGCGCAACACCACGTAAATCGTTGGCCAACCAAAAAGTAACCCCAGTACGCTATAGCCAACTTTCACCAGGAGATGGCAACAGACAAACATAGATAACTCTATTACATCATTCCCCTTTTAGAAATGTATAGAAGTTACTCAAAATAAATAAACAACCCAACCAAAAAATGCAGCAGCTCAATTAAAAAACTGTACTTAAGCGACGTTCTTTTTTTTTTTTTTTTAGTGCTGAACTCTTAACCCTCATTTGTAAAAAAAAAAATAACATGCTTATTATACAAACAGTATTTGTACACCTTTAACACAGATTTTTATACTGTCTTCAGAGATTCAGTTTTTTTGGTGGTACTCGAAACCTTTCTGGGTACCTGCGAAAGGGTGTTCAGCATGATTAGAAAAATAGTGACAGTGAATAGAACAAGGATGGACAATTCAACCCTTAACTCAACAATGAGTAGATGAGTGTTATGTGTGTGTATATGTGTAAATAAATGAACACTGAAATTCAAGTATTTCTTTTATTTATATATATATAAATAAAATACAATATATATATATATATATATATATATATATATATATATATATATATATATATATATATATATATATATATATATATATATACAATATATATATATATATATATATATATACAATATATATATATATATAAATAAAAGAAATACTTGAATTTCAGTGTTCATTTATTTACACATATACACACACATAACACTCATCTGAACACTGAAATTCAAGTATTTCTTTTATTTATATATATATATATATATATATATATGTGTCTTAATAAGGTTATCCAAAAAATAGTGCTCGATACCGTAGTAGAGCGCAATATATGTATGTGTGGGGAAAAAATCACAAGACTATTTCATCTCTACAGGCCTGTTTCATGAGGGGGGTACCCTCAATCGTCAGGAGATTTTCTCCTGACGATTGAATTGTGATTTTTTTCCCCACACATACATATATATATATATATATATATATATATATATATATATATATATATATATATATATATATATATATATATATATATATATATATGAAATACTTGACTTGGGGAATTCTAGCTGTAAATATACTCCTCCCCTCTTAGCCCCGCCCCACCCCGACCAGGAATTTAGGGATTTCACCATCTACGGTCCGTAATATCATCAAAGGGTTCAGAGAATCTGGAGAAATCACTGCACGTAAGCAGCTAAGCCCGTGACCTTCGATCCCTCAGGCTGTACTGCATCAACAAGCGACATAAGTGTGTAAAGGATATCACCACATGGGCTCAGGAACACTTCAGAAACCCACATTGGGGCCACATTGGGAACACATTGGGGCCACATTGGGGACACATTGGGGCCACATTGGGAACACATTGGGGCCACATTGGGAACACATTGGAAACACATTGGGGCCACAATGGGGTCACATTGGGAACACATTGGGGCCACAGTAGGAACACATTGGGAACACATTGGGAACACATTGGGGCCACATTGGGAACACATTGGGGCCATATTGGGGCCACATTGAGAACACATTGGGGCCACAATTGGGTCACATTGGGGCCACAGTAGGAACACATTGGGAACACATTGGGGCCGCATTAGGGCCACATTGGGAACACATTGGGAACAAATTGGGGCCACATTGAGGCCCACATTATGGCCACAATGGATCCACATTGGGTCCACATTGGGAACACATTGGGGCCATATCGGGGCCACATTGAGAACACATTGGGGCCACAATGGGGTCACATTGGGAACACATTGGGGCCACAGTAGGAACACATTGGGAACACATTGGGGCCACATTAGGGCCACATTGGGAACACATTGGGAACAAATTGGGGCCCACATTATGGCCACAATGGATCCACATTGGGGCCAGTGCGTGTTTACACTGGAGTCTGATAAAACAAAAAAAAATCACATCTTACTTGCAGTGCAAACAGTCAGCTGGAAAAAAATCAGATTTCCAAAAAATCCGATGTGGGCCACTTTGTAGTGTGATCTTAGTCTTTGTGACAAGTAAAAAGTCCACTTCTATGGTTAGCATCATACATTACTGGCAATCTTCTGAGATGGTTTATATAAAAAGTATTTGAACAAAAAAGTCAAATATATGAAATGATCCCCAAATCTAAAGCATATATTTCTACAACATTGTGCTCTGTGGGCATAAGGCGCAACAGTCAAGGTTGCAAACTTCACTTGTGCTTACTTGCATCTTTTGTCTGTGACCTTCCTAGGGCTACTTTGTCCCTGTGAAGGAGTTCTTCCTCCCCTCCACACCCTTCAACCCTCCTTCTCATTTAACTTCCCTCCTGTTGTGACAGCTTTTCTTCCTGGCACTGACATTTGGCACACCCGAGTCATGCGGCAATTTATTCTGGGCCTGAGACGCTTCCCTTTTCTCAAACTCACACAACATAGGTAAAGGTTACTGGCTGGTGGGATCAGTCCATCCTGTGAGACAAATTGCCACATGGAGGTCTCCTTTGCTCCGAACCTTTCCACTCCCACACGCCCTCATGTCACACTCGTATCATTATCTGATTAGCTACTGCTTGCACCTTTTTATGATACAATGTGGGAACAAAATTGCTCCGTCTTTATATAAATGGGAAAGAACACACAGAAGCTAATACAAACAATAACAGAAGAAATGAACAAATTAAATAGATGGTTTGACAAAAACGATCCTTAAATCTCAGGAAAACTAAAATAATGCTACCGTATTTCCCGGACTATAAGGCACACCTAAAATATTTTTTCCCCCTCAAAACTCAACAGTGCACCTTATAACCCGGTGCGCTTAATGTACGGAAAAAAATTCTGGTTTTGCTTACCAAACTCGAAGCGACTTTATTTGGTAGATGGTTTGACGAAAACAATCCTTAAATCTCAGTAAAACTAAAGCAATGCTACCGTATTTTCCGGACTATAAGGCGCACCTAAAATAATATTGTTCCTCCTCAAAACTCGACAGAGCGTCTTACAACCCGGTGCACCTAATTACGGACACAATTCTGGTTTTGCTTACCGAACTCGAAGCTATTTTATTTGGTAGATGGTTTGACGAAAACGATCCTTAAATCTCAGTAAAACTAACATAATGCTACCGTATTTTTCGGACTATAAGGCGCACATAAAATCATTTTTTCCCCTCAAAACTCAACAGTGCATTTTATAACCCGGTGCGCCTAATGTATGGAAAAAATTATGGTTTTGCTTACCAAACTCGAAGCTATTTTATTTGGTAAACGGTTTGACAAAAACGATCCTTAAATCTCTGTAAAACTAAAATAATGCTAACGTATTTTCCGGACTAAAAGGCGCACCTAAAATATGTTTTACCCCTCAAAACTCAAAAGTGCACCTTATAACCCGGTGTGCCTAATGTACAGAAAAAAATGCTGGTTTTGCTTACCAAACTTGAAGCTATTTTATTTGGTAGATGGTTTGACAAAAACGATACTTAAATCTCAGTAAAACTAAAATAATGCTACCGTATTTTCCGGACTATAAGGCGCACCTAAAATATTTTTTCCCCCTCAAAACTCGACAGTGCGTCTTACAACAACAAAAAATTCTTGTTTTGCTAAACGAACTCAAAGCTATTTTATTTGGTAGATGGTTTGACAAAAACGATCCTTAAATCTCAGTAAAACTAAAATAATGCTACCGTATTTCCCGGACTATAAGGCGCACCTAAAATATTTTTGTCCCCCTCAAAACTCAAAAGTGCAACTTATAACCCGGTGTGCCTAATTTACAGAAAAAAATCTGGTTTTGCTTACCGAACTCGAAACTATTTTATTTGGTAGATGGTTTGACAAAAACGATCCTTAAATCTCAGTAAAACTAAAATAATGCTACCGTATTTTCCGGACTATTAGGTGCACCTAAAATCATTTTTTCCCCTCAAAACTCGACAGTGCGTCTTACAACCCGGTGCGCCTAACGTACGGAAAAAAATATGTTTTTGCTTACCGAACTCGAAGCTATTTTATTTGGTAGATGGTTTGACAAAAACGATCCTTAAATCTCAGTAAAACTAAAATAATGCTACCATATTTTCCGGACTATAAGGCGCACCTAAAATAATTGTTTCCCCCTCAAAACTCAACAGTGCACCTTATAACCCGGTGTGCCTAATGTACGGAAAAAATTCTGGTTTTGCTTACCGAACTCGAAGCTATTTTATTTGGTAGATGGTTTGACAAAAACGATCCTTAAATCTCAGTAAAACTAAAATAATGCTAGTGTATTTTCCGGACTATAAGGCGCACCTGAAATTATTTTTCCCCCCTTCAAAACTCGACAGTGCGTCTTATAACCTAATGTACGGAAAAAATTCTGGTTGTGCTTACCGAACTCGAAACTGTTTTATTTGGTAGATGGTTTGACAAAAACGATCCTTAAATCTCAGTAAAACTAAAATAATGCTACCGTATTTCCCGGACTATAAGGCGCACCTAAAATAATGTTTCCCCCTCAAAACTCGACAGTGTACTAATGTACTGAAAAAATTCTGGTTTTGCTAAACGAACTCAAAGCTATTTTATTTGGTAGATGGTTTGACAAAAATGATCCTTAAATCTCAGTAAAACTAAAATAATGATACCATATTTTCCGGACTATAAGGCACACCTAAAATATGTTTTTTCCTCTCAAAACTCAACAGTGCACCTTATAACCCGGTGCGCCTAATGTACTGAAAAAATTATGGTTTTGCTTACCAAACTCGAAGCTATTTTATTTGGTAGATGGTTTGACAAAAACGATCCTTAAATCTCAGTAAAACGAAAATAATGCTACCGTATTTTCCGGACTATAAGGCGCACCTAAAATCATTTTTCCCCCCTCAAAACTCAACAGTGCACCTTATAACCCGGTGCGCCTAATGTATAGAAAAAATTCTGGTTTTGCTTACCGAACTCGAAGCTATTTTATTTGGTAGATGGTTTGACGAAAATGATCCTTAAATCTCAGTAAAACTAAAATAATGCTACCGTATTTTCCGGACTATAAGGCGCACCTAAAATATTTTTTCCCCCTCAAACTCAACAGTGCACCTTATAACCCGGTGCGCCTAATGTACGGACAAAATTCTGGTTTTGCTTACCGAACTCGAAGCTATTTTATTTGGTAGATGGTTTGACAAAAACGATCCTTAAATCTCAGTAAAACTAAAATAATGCTACCGTATTTTCCGGACTAAAAGGTGCACCTAAAATATTTTTGTTTCCCCTCAAAACTCAACAGTGCACCTTATAACCCGGTGCGCCTAATGTACAGAAAAAAATTCTGGTTTTGCTTACCGAACTCGAAGCTAATTTATTTGGTAGATGGTTTGACAAAAACAATCCTTAAATCTCAGGAAAACTAAAATAATGCTACCGTATTTTCCGGACTATAAGGCGCACCTAAAATCATTTCCCCCCCTCAAAACTCGACAGTGCACCTTATAACCCGGTGCGCCTAATTTACGGAAACAATTCTGGTTTTGCTTACCGAACTCGAAGCTAATTTATTTGGTAGATGGTTTGACAAAAACAATCCTTAAATCTCAGGAAAACTAAAATAATGCTACCGTATTTTCCGGACTATAAGGCGCACCTAAAATCATTTCCCCCCCTCAAAACTCGACAGTACGTCTTACAACCCGGTGCGCCTAACGTACGGAAAAAATTCTGGTTTTACTTACCAAACTCGAAGCTATTTTATTTGGTAGATGGTTTGACAAAAACGATCCTTAAATCTCAGTAAAACTAAATTAATTCTACCAAATTTTCCGGACTATAAGGCGCACCTAAAATCATTTTTTCCCCTCAAAACTCGACAGTGCACCTTATAACCCGGTGCGCCTAATTTACGGAAACAATTCTGGTTTTGCTTACCTTAACTCGAAGCTATTTTATTTGGTAGATGATTTGACGAAAACAATCCTTAAATCTCAGTAAAATTAAAATAATGCTACCGTATTTTCCGGACTATAAGGCGCACCTAAAATAATCCCCCCCCCCTCCTCAAAACTCGACAGTGCGTCTTACAACCCGGTGCGCCTAATGTACGGAAAACATTGTGGTTTTGCTTACCAAACTCGAAGCGACTTTATTTGGTAGATGGTTTGACAAAAACGATCCTTAAATCTCAGTAAAACTAAAACAATGCTACCGTATTTTCCGGACTATAAGGCGCACCTAAAATATGTTTTTCCTCTCAAACTCAGCAGTGCACTTTATAACTCGGTGTGCCTAATGTACAGAAAAAAATCTGGTTTTGCTTACCAAACTCGAAGCTATTTTATTTGGTAGATGGTTTGACGAAAATTATCCTTAAATCTCAGTAAAACTAAAATAATGCTACCGTATTTTCCGGACTATAAGGCGCACCTAAAATATTTTTTCCCCCTCAAACTCAACAGTGCACCTTATAACCCGGTGCGCCTAATGTACGGACAAAATTCTGGTTTTGCTTACCGAACTCGAAGCTATTTTATTTGGTAGATGGTTTGACAAAAACGATCCTTAAATCTCAGTAAAACTAAAATAATGCTACCGTATTTTCCGGACTATAAGGCGCACCTAAAATCATTTCTTTCCCCCTCAAAACTCAACAGTGCACCTTATAACCCGGTGCGCCTAATGTACGGAAAAAGTTCTGGTTTTGCTTACCGAACTCGAAGCTATTTTATTTGGTAGATAGTTTGACAAAAAACGATCCTTAAATCTCAGTAAAACTAAAATAATTCTACCGTATTTTACGGACTATAAGGCGCACCTAAAATATGTTTTTCCTCTCAAAACTCAGCAGTGCACCTTATAACCCGGTGCGCCTAATGTACGGACAAAATTCTGGTTTTGCTTACCGAACTCGAAGCGATTTTATTTGGTAGATGGTTTGACGAAAACGATCCTTAAATCTCAGTAAAACTAAAATAATGCTACCGTATTTTCCGGACTATAAGGCGCACCTAAAATCATTGTTTTGCCCTCAAAACTCGACAGTGCATCTTATAACTCGGTGCGCCTAATGTACTGAAAAAAATTCTGGTTTTGCTTACCGAACTCAAAGCTATTTTATTTTGTAGATGGTTTGACAAAAAATGATCCTTAAATCTCAGTAAAACTAAAATAGTGCTACTGTATTTTCCGGACTATAAGGCGCACCTAAAATGTTTTTTCCTCTCAAAACTCGACAGTGCACTTTATAACCCGGTGCGCCTAATGTACGGAAAAAATTCTGGTTTTGCTTACCGAACTTGAAGCTATTTTACTTGGTAGATGGTTTGACGAAAACGATCCTTAAATCTCAGTAAAACTAAAATAATGCTACTGTATTTTCCGGACTATAAGGCGCACCTAAAATAATTGTTCCCCCTCAAAACTCAACAGTGCGTCTTACAACCCGGTGTGCCTAATGTACAGAAAAAATTCTGGTTTTGCTTACCGAACTCAAACTTATTTTATTTGGTAGATGGTTTGACGAAAACAATCCTTAAATCTCAGTAAAACTAAAACAATGCTACCGTATTTTCCGGACTAAAAGGTGCACCTAAAATATTTTTGTTTCCCCTCAAAACTCAACAGTGCACCTTATAACCCGGTGCGCCTAATGTACGGAAAAAAATTCTGGTTTTGCTTACCGAACTCGAAGCTATTTTATTTGGTAGATGGTTTGACAAAAACGATCCTTAAATCTCAGTAAAACTAAAATAATTCTACCAAATTTTCCGGACTATAAGGCGCACCGAAAATCATTTCCCCCCCTCAAAACTCGACAGTGCACCTTATAACGCGGTGCGCCTAATGTACGGAAAAAAATTCTCGTTTTGCTTACCGAACTCGAAGCTATTTTATTTGGTAGATGGTTTGACAAAAACGATCCTTAAATCTCAGTAAATCTAAAATAATGCTACCGTATATTCCGGACTATAAGGCGCACCTAAAATATTTTTTTCCCCCTCAAAACTCAAAAGTGCACCTTATAACCCGGTGTGCCTAATGTACGGAAAAAATTCTGGTTTTGCTTACCGAACTCGAAGCTATTGTATTTGGTAGATGGTTTGACAAAAACGATCCTTAAATCTCAGTAAAACTAAAATAATGCTACCGTATTTTCCGGACTATAAGGCGCACCTAAAATATGTTTTTCCTCTCAAAACTCAGCAGTGCACTTTATAACCCGGTGCGCCTAATGTACGGAAAAAAATTCTGGTTTTGCTTACCGAACTCGAAGCTATTTTATTTGGTAGATGGTTTGACAAAAACGATCCTTAAATCTCAGTAAAACAAAAATAATGCTACCGTATTTTCCGGACTATAAGGCGCACCTAAAATAATGTTTCCCCCTCAAAACTCAACAGTGCACCTTATAACCCGGTGCGCCTAATGTACGGACAAAATTCTGGTTTTGCTAACCGAATTTGAAGCTATTTTATTTGGTAGATGGTTTGACAAAAACGATCCTTAAATCTCAGTAAAACTAAAATAATGCTACCGTATTTTCCGGACTATAAGGCGCACCTAAAATATGTTTTTCCTCTCAAAACTCAACATTGCACCTTATAACCCGGTGCGCCTAAAGTACGGAAAAAAATCTGGTTTTGCTTACCGAACTCGAAACTGTTTTATTTGGTAGATGGTTTGACAAAAACGATCCTTAAATCTCAGTAAAACTAAAATAATGCTACTGTATTTTCCGGACTATAAGGCGCACCTAAAATCATTTTTTCCCCCTCAAAACTCGACAGTACGTCTTACAACCCGGTGCGCCTAATGTACGGAAAAAATTATGGTTTTGCTTACCGAACTCGAAGCTATTTTATTTGGTAGATGGTTTGACAAAAACGATCCTTAAATCTCAGTAAAACTAAAATAATGCTACCGTATTTCCCGGACTATAAGGCGCACCTAAAATAATTTTTCCCCCTCAAAACTCGACAGTGCGTCTTACAACCCGGTGTGCCTAATGTACTGAAAAAATTCTGGTTTTGCTAAACGAACTCAAAGCTATTTTATTTGGTAGATGGTTTGACAAAAATGATCCTTAAATCTCAGTAAAACTAAAATAATGATACCATATTTTCCGGACTATAAGGCACACCTAAAATATGTTTTTTCCTCTCAAAACTCAACAGTGCACCTTATAACCCGGTGCGCCTAATGTACTGAAAAAATTATGGTTTTGCTTACCAAACTCGAAGCTATTTTATTTGGTAGATGGTTTGACAAAAACGATCCTTAAATCTCAGTAAAACTAAAATAATGCTACCGTATTTTCCGGACTATTAGGCACACCTAAAATATTAGTTTTCCACCTCAAAACTCAACATTGCACCTTATAACCCGGTGCGCCTAATGTACGGAAAAAATTCTGGTTTTGCTTACCGAACTCGAAGCTATTTTATTTGGTAGATGGTTTGACAAAAACGATCCTTAAATCTCAGTAAAACTAAAATAATTCTACCAAATTTCCCGGACTATAAGGCGCACCGAAAATAATTTCCCCCCCTCAAAACTCGACAGTGCACCTTATAACCCGGTGCGCCTAATGTACGGAAAACATTCTGGTTTTGCTTACCGAACTCGAAGCTATTTTATTTGGTAGATGGTTTGACAAAAACGATCCTTAAATCTCAGTAAAACTAAAATAATGCTACCGTATTTCCCGGACTATAAGGCACACCTAAAATATTTGTTTCCCCCCTCAAAACTCAACATTGCACCTTATAACCTGGTGCGCCTAATGTACGGAAAAAATTCTGGTTTTGCTTACCGAACTCGAAGCTAATTTATTTGGTAGATGTTTGACAAAAACGATCTTTAAATCTCAGTAAAACTAAAATAATGATACCGTATTTTCCTGACTATAAGGCACACCTAAAATCATTGTTTTCCCCTTAAAACTCAACAGTGCACCTTATAACCCGGTGCGCCTAATGTACGGAAACAACTATGGTTTTGCTTACCGAACTCGAAGCTATTTTATTTGGTAGATGGTTTGACAAAAACGATCCTTAAATCTCAGTAAAACTAAAATAATGCTACCGTATTTTCCTGACTATAAGGCGCACCTAAAATCATTGTTTTGCCCTCAAAACTCGACAGTGCACCTTATAACCCGGTGCGCCTAATGTACGGACAAAATTCTGGTTTTGTTTACCGAACTCAAAGCTATTTTATTTGGTAGATGGTTTGACAAAAACGATCCTTAAATCTCAGTAAAACTAAAATATGCTACCATACTTTCCGGACTATAAGTCGCACCTAAAATCATTGTTTTGCCCTCAAAACTCAACAGTGCATCTTATAACCCGGTGCGCCTAATGTACGGAAACAATTCTGGTTTTGCTTACCGAACTCGAAGCTATTTTATTTGGTAGATGGTTTGACAAAAACGATCCTTAAATCTCAGTAAAACTAAAATAATGCTACCGTATATTCCGGACTATAAGGCACACCTAAAATAATTTTTTCCCCCCTCAAAACTCGACAGTGCGTCTTACAACCCGGTGCGCCTAATGTACGGAAAAAATTCTGGTTTTGCTTACCGAACTCAAAGCTATTGTATTTGGTAGATGGTTTGACAAAAACGATCCTTAAATATCAGTAAAACTAAAATAATGCTACCGTATATTCCGGATTATAAGGTGCACCTAAAATAATATTTTTCCCCCTCAAAACTCAGCAGTGCACTTTATAACCCGGTGCACCTAATTTACGGAAACAATTCTGGTTTTGCTTACCGAACTCGAAGCTATTTTATTTGGTAGATGGTTTGACGAAAACGATCCTTAAATCTCAGTAAAACTAAAATAATGCTACCGTATTTTCCGGACTATAAGGCACACCTAAAATCATTGTTTTGCCCTCAAAACTCGACAGTGCACCTTATAAGCCGGTGCACCTAATGTACGGACAAAATTCTGGTTTTGCTTACCTTAACTCGAAGCTATTTCATTTGGTAGATTATTTGACAAAAACAATCCTTAAATCTCAGTAAAATTAAAATAATGCTACCGTATTTTCCGGACTATAAGGCGCACCTAAAATCATTGTTTTGCCCCTCAAAACTCGACAGTGCGTCTTACAATCCGGTGCGCCTAATGTACAGAAACAATTCTGGTTTTGCTTACCGAACTCGAAGCTATTTTATTTGGTAGATGGTTTGACAAAAACAATCCTTAAATCTCAGTAAAACTAAAATAATGCTACCGTATTTTTCGGACTATAAGGCGCACCTAAAATATGTTTTTTCCTCTCAAAGCTCAACAGTGCACTTTATAACCCGGTGCGCCTAATGTACGGAAAAAATTCTGGTTTTGCTCACCGAACTCGAAGCTATTTTATTTGGTAGATGGTTTGACAAAAACGATCCTTAAATCTCAGTAAAACTAAAATAATGCTACTGTATTTTCCGGACTATAAGGCGCACCTAAAATCATTTTTTCCCCCTCCAAACTCGACAGTACGTCTTACAACCCGGTGCGCCTAATGTACGGAAAAAAATATGGTTTTGCTTACCGAACTCGAAGCTATTTTATTTGGTAGATGATTTGACAAAAACGATCCTTAAATCTCAGTAAAACTAAAATAATGCTACCGTATTTTCCTGACTATAAGGCGCACCTAAAATCATTGTTTTGACCTCAAAACTCGACAGTGCGTCATACAACCCGGTGCGCCTAATGTACGGAAAAAATTCTGGTTTTGCTTACCGAACTCGAAGCTATTTTATTTGGTAGATGGTTTGACAAAAACAATCCTTAAATCTCAGTAAAACTAAAATAATGCTACTGTATTTTCCGGACGATAAGGCACACCTAAAATATTTTTTCCCCCTCAAAACTCAACAGTGCACCTTATAACCCGGTGCGCCTAATGAACGGACAAAATTATAGTTTTGCTTACCGAACTCGAAGCTATTTTATTTAATAATAATAATAATAACTGGGATTTATATAGCGCTTTTATTTATTTGGTAGATAGCTGAGATAGGCTCCAGCGCCCCCCGCGACCCCGAAGGGAATAAGCGGTAGAAAATGGATGGATGGATGGATGGTTTGACAAAAACAATACTTAAATTTCAGTAAAACTAGAATAATGCTACCGTATTTTCGGGACTATAAGGCGCACCTAAAATAATGTTTTCCCCCTTCAAAACTCGACAGTGCGTCTTATAACCTAATGTACGGAACAAATATGCTTTTGCTTACCGAACTCGAAGCTATTTTATTTGGTACATGGTGTAATGATAAGTGTGACCAGTAGATGGCAGTCACACATAAGAGATACGTGTAGACTGCAATATGACTCAAGTAAACAACACCAACATTTTATATGTTCCATTGAAAATATAGAACGTTACACACGGCGCTCAAAAATCTGTCAAAATGTTTTAGTACGACATTGGCAAGCTATGATGGCTTGTCAAAGCATCACGGCGACCATAGTCAGACGTACTGTGCTTCAACATATAGCTGATGGATTGTCAGTGCATTAGACATAGGAGTATTATTATGGTGTGTGTATAAGGTAAGACATATCATCTGGTGTTGTTACGCAATATTATGCAAAAGCAACATTTCTTACATTCTGGTACCTGCTGATCTGTATTTGGGATCTGCATAAGTCGTGAAAAATTGTGCGAGTCCACCTTTAGAGTCCGTGGCGACGCCGTAGTCGATAAGCTTATTCTTTTTCTCTATCTTCTTGTTATGGGACATTCATTCTCCACTGTTGTCATTTCTAATATAAAGTAGTGTAAAGTTCGTACTTATATCTGTCAGTAAACTTGCCAGGAAAGCACTAAAACATACCGGTGTAGTGAGTTTACATTATTCACCCAAGGAACTTTAGTCATTAGAGATTTCGGGTCGGACGGTTATTCCCGGGACACATTTTCGGCCTTGTTGTTGCACTAGTGAGCCACGGATGAGAAGATGCTGCTCCGTTATTGATTGAAGTGAACAAAAGTGTTAGCAACTGTTATGAAAAGGAAAAGGGGTAGGATTAAATAAGATCTGCTTCTTCCTACTCGTTTTCAAAGATATTGAATAAAGAAACTGGAGATTGTGATGCATCATGTTGTATGCATGCACGTGTGATGCACCATGTTGTATGCATGTGTGTGTGATGCATCATGTTGTATGCACGCACGTGTGATGCATCATGTTGTATGCACACATGTGTGATGCATCATATTGTATGCATACATGTTTGATGCATCATGTTGTATGCATGCATGTGTGATGCATCATGTTGTATGCATGCATGTGTGATGCATCATGTTGTATGCATGCATGTGTGTATGTTGTATGCATGCATGTGTGATGTATCATGTTGTATGCATGCATGTGTGATGCATCATGTTGTATGCATGCATGTGTGATGCATCATGTTGTATGCATGCATGTGTGGTGCATCATGTTACATGCATGCATGTGTGATGCATCATGTTGTATGCATGCGTGTGTGATGCATCATGTTGTATGCATACATGTGTGATGCATCATGTTGTATACATGCATGTGTGATGCATCATGTTGTATGCATGCATGTGTGTTGAATCATGTTGCATGCATGCATGTGTGATGCATCATGTTGTATGCATGGATGTGTGATGCATCATGTTGTATGCATTCATGTGTGATGCATCATGTTGCATGCATGCATGTGTGATGCATCATGTTGTATGCATTCATGTGTGATGCATCATGTTGCATGCATGCATGCATGTGTGATGCATCATGTTGCATGCATGCATGTGTGATGTATCATGTTGTATGCATGTTCCAAATAAACTCAACAGTGCACTTTATAACCCGGTGCGCCTAATGTACGGAAACAAATCTGGTTTTGCTTACCGAACTCGAAGCTATTTTATTTGATAGATGGTTTGACAAAAACGATCCTTAAATCTCAGTAAAATTAAAATAATGCTACTGTATTTTCAGGACTATAAGGCGCACCTAAAATATTTTTTTCCCCCCTCAAAACTCAACATTGCACCGGAAAAAAAATTATGGTTTTCCTTACTGAACTCATAGCTATTTTATTTGGTAGATGGTTTGACGAAAACGATCCTTAAATCTCAGTAAAACTAAAATAATGCTACCGTATTTTCCGGACTATAAGGAGCACCTAAAATAATTTTTCCCCCTCAAACTCAACAGTGCACCTTATAACCCGGTGCACATAATGTACGGAGAAAAAATCTGGTTTTGCTTACCGAACTCGAAGCTATTTTATTTGGTAGATGGTTTGACAAAAAACGATCCTTAAATCTCAGTAAAACTAAAATAATGCTACCGTATTTTACGGACTATAAGGCGCACCTAAAATAATTTTTCCCCCCTCAAAACTCAACAGTGCACCTATAACCCGGTGCGCCTAATCTAGGGAAAACAATTCTGGTTTTGCTTACCGAACTCGAAGCTATTTTATTTGGTACATGGTGTAATGATAAGTGTGACCAGTAGATGGCAGTCACACATAAGAGACTGCAATATGACTCAAGTAAACAACACCAACATTTTATATGTTCCATTGAAAATATAGAACGTTACACACGGCGCTCAACAATCTGTCAAAATGTTTTAGTAGGACTTTGGCAAGCTATGATGGCTTGTCAAAGCATCACGGCGACCATAGTCAGACGTACTGTGCTTCAACATATAGCTGATGGATTGTCAGTGCATTAGACATAGGAGTATTATTATGGTGTGTGTATAAGGTAAGACATATTATCTGGTGTTGTTCTGCAATATTATGCAAAAGCAACTTTTCTTACCTTTTGGTACCTGCTGATCTGTATTTGGGATCTGCATAAGTCCTGAAAAATTTGCGCGAGTCCGCCTTTAGAGTCAGTTGCCTTTAATGTCTTTTATTTTGTGTCTATGCATTGTTTTATTTATAATTTTGTCATGAATAATAATGTATTCACGACATTGCATAAGCTATATATCTAATGTAAGTCACATCCTTTATCATTTTCTTAAGGATGGAACAAACATCCGCTTTTTCCGTCCTCCTTTAGGGACATGTTGACCCGTGCCAGCAGGAAAGCATGATGTTCCTAACTTACCAGTGCATACACCAAAACAAACTCAACTAATACCATTACTGCCACTTCCTGTAGAGCGGCATGCACCATCACGCCAGCGCAGAGTTAGAGGCAGCCTTCTATCGGACCATAAAAGTGCGAGTGTGACGAGGGCCCAGACCTCAGTGACAGCTCATATACCACCATGTTCATTACACGTCACACTCCCGCACACCCAAAGACGAAAACCGCGTTTCACCTCGGCCTGGAACGGCGACAGCTGCCCGAACTCCGCCGACGGAGTTGACATTTAATTAAATTAAGATGCTTTATATGATTATCAGAGCACACGGTGGCAGACGGAACAGGCAGAAAGTGTTATTAGTGGGGGGCGGGGGGGGGTACTGTAATGAGCCCACGGCTGACATACACTCTAAATATACATAGAAAACCCAAAACCGGTGAAGTTGTCACGTTGTGTAAATGGTAAATAAAAACAGAATGCAATGATTTGCTGTCATGACTTGATCTTGGGTGTGTGCTTTTCCGGGATGCAACGGAAAGTTGGCACGGGCGAGACGGGAATGTAGGTACATGATTTATTTAAACTATCAAAAAAGGAATAAACGAAAAGCGCGCACAGGGGCGGAGGTACAAAACTAGACTATAAACACAAAACTTGCACATTGGCAGAAACTATGAACAATTAAACAAAACTTGCAAACTATGGCTTGAATAAAGAAAACTTACTTGGCATGGACAAAAAAAGGAGCAGCGTGAACGATGGACGTGAAAAGGAGTTAGAAATGTGTCGAGCATAAATGTGGTGAGGTCGTCAGGACGAACAACAGAAAATGAATGAACTTAAATACTATGGACATGATTAGTGAAAGCAGGTGCGTGACTGAAAACGTGAAACAGGTGCGTGACGTGACAGGTGAAAACTAATGGTTGCTATGGTGACAAACAAGAGTGCACAATGAGTCCAAACGTGGAACAGGTAAAACTAATGGGTAATCATGCAAACAAGACAGGGGAGTGAAAAGCCAGAAACTAAACAAAACATGACTTAAAACAAAACATGATTACACAGACATGACATTTGCAAATCCTTGTATTCAATTGAATAGACTGCAAAGACTAGATATTTAACGATGGAACTGGAAAACTGAGATACAATTTTTGTTCAAGGTAAAAAATGATTTTCAAAGAAAAAAATGATTTTCAAGGTAAAAAAAAAATGTAAAGGTAAAAAATGATTTTCAAGGTAAAAAAAAATGTTCAAGGTAAAAAATGATTTTCAAGGTAAAAAATGATTTTCAAAGTAACATTTTTTTTCAAGGTAAACTTTTTTTTTCAAGGTAAAAAATGATTTTAAGGTAAAAATGATTTTCAAAGTAAAATACAATTTTTCAAGGTAAATTTTTTTTTTCAAAGTTAAAAATGATTTTCAAAGAAAAAAATGATTTTCAAGGTAAAAAAAATGTTCAAGGTAAAAAATGATTTTCAAAGTAAATTTTTTTTTTCAAGGTAAAAAAATTTTTTCAAGGTAAAAAATGATTTTAAGGTAAAAATTATTTTCAAAGTAAAATAAAATTTTTCAAGGTAAATTTTTTTTTTCAAGGTAAAAAAATGACTTTCAAAGAAAAACATTTTTTCAAGGTAAAAAAATCATTTTCAAAGTAAATTTTTTTTTACAAGGTAAAATTTTAATTTCAAGGTAAAAAATGATTTTAAGGTAAAAATTATTTTCAAAGTAAAAAAAAAATTTCAAGGTAAAAATTTTTTTTCAATGAGGAGACATATTTTTGAAGCTTTTTGGGTGGAATCATTTCCCATTCTTGCTTGATGTACAGCTTAAGTTGTTCAACAGTCCGGGGGTTTCCGTTGTGGTATTTTAGGCTTCACATTTTCAATGGGAGACAGGTCTGGACTACAGGCAGGCCAGTCTAGTACCCGTACTCTTTTACTATGAAGCCACGTTGATGTCACACGTGGCTTGGCATTGTCTTGCTGAAATAAGCAGGGGCGTCCATGAAAACATATGTTGCTCCAAAACCTGTATGTACCTTTCAGCATTAATGGCACCTTCACAGATGTGTAAGTTACCCATGTCTTGGGCACTAATACACCCCCATACCATCACACATGCTGGCTTTTACACTTTGCGCCTATAACAATCCGGATGGTTCTTTTCCTCTTTGGTCAAAAAAGACACGACGTCCACAGTTTCCCAAAAACAATTTGAAATGTGGACTCGTCAGACCAAAGAACCCTTTTCCACTTTGCATGAGTACATCTTAGATGAGCTCAGGCCCAGCAAAGCCGGCGGCGTTTCTGGGTGTTGTTGATAAACAGTTTTCGCCTCGCATAGGAGAGTTTTAACTTGCACTTACAGATGTAGCGACCAACTGTAGTTACTGACAGTGGGTTTCTGAAGTGTTCCTGAGCCCATGTGGTGATATCCTTTACAGACTGATGTCACTTGTTGATGCAGTACCGACTAAGAGATTGAAGGTCGTAGGCATTCACTGTTGGTTTTCGGCCTTGTCCAGATTTCTCCAGATTCTCTGAACCTTTTGATGAAATCCCTAAATTCCTTGCAATAGCTGGTTGAGAAATGTTGTCCTTAAACTGTTGGACAATTTGCTCACGCATTTGATGACAAAGTGGTGACCCTCGCCCCGTCCTTGTTTGTGAATGACTGAGCATTTCATGGAAGCTGCTTTCTATACCCAATCATGGCACCCACCTGTTCCCAATTTAGCCTGTTCACCTGTGGGATGTACCAAATAAGTGTTTGAAGAGCATTCCTTAACTTTCTCAGTCTTTTTTGCCACTTTTGTCAGCTTTTTTGAAACATATTGCAGGCATCAAATTCCAAATGAGCTAATATTTGCAAAAAATAACAACGTTTTCCAGTTCGATCGTTAAATATCTTGTCTTCGCAGTCTATTCAATCAAATATAAGTTGAAATCATTTTATTCTGTTTTTATTTACCATTTACACAACGTGCCAACTTCACTGGTTTTGGGTTGTGTACATGTGGTTGTGAATAAAGCAGAATTCAGTGTGATTTTGTAGAAAAATTGCATTGTAGTTTGTGGGAAAAATATTTTTTTTTAGGTTACTTGGCCAGCGGGTCTTAAAAATGCTTAAAATGGCCTTCAATTGCGTCACATTTACATCTGTGATTTGTATCGATAGTCTTATGAACCGAGGCGGTCCTGGCTAGATTTACACCCTGGGCCAGTGTTTTTCAACCTTTTTTGAGCCAAAGCACATTTTTTGCGTTGAAAAAATGCGAAAGGCACACCACCAGCAGAAATCATTAAAAAACGAAACTCAGTTGACAGTAAAAAGTCGTCGTCGCAATTGTTGGATATGTCTTTAAAGCATAACCAAGCATGCATCACTATAGCTCTTGTCTCAAAGTAGGTGTACTGTCACCACCTGTCACATCACACCCTGACTTATTTGGAGTTTGTTGCTGTTTTCATGTGTGTAGTGTTTTACTTCTTGTCTTGCGCTCCTATTTTGGTGGCTTTTTCTCTTTTTTTGGTAGTTTCCTGTAGCAGTTTTAATGTCTTCCTTTGAGCGATATTTCCCGCATCTACTTTGTTTTAGCAATCAAGAATATTTCAGTTGTTTTTATCATTTTTTGTGGGGACATTGTTGATTGTCATGCCATGTTCGGATGTACATTGTCTTTGCTCCACAGTAAGTTTTTGCTGTCGTCCAGCATTCTGTTTTTGTTTACTTTGTAGCCAGTTCGTTCTACATAGCATTCCCTAAGCTTCAATGCCTTTTCTTAAGGGCACTCACCTTTTTGTTTATTTTTGGTTTAAGCATAAGACACCTTTTTTACCTGCATCTACAAAGCAATTAGCTACCGGCTGCCACCTACTGACATGGAAGACTATTACATGGTTACTCTGCCGTGCTCTACACAGCACCGACACTCAACAACAACAACACATATTTTGCAGACTATAATTGGTTTGCAAAACATGTTTTTAACCCAAATATGTGAAATTAGATAATCTCACAGTGGTTGAAAAACACTGCCCTGGGCAACCTATCCCTTGCCCCTAAATATAAATGAAATGCAATGACGCCAATGTAAATTGCACAAATCCTTCCTCACAGGATCTAATAACCGTGCTTAAAAAAAAAAAAAAAATAACACACAAAAAAAACAAAACCCTCTTCTATAAATGCTGTAAATGGGAGACCAGGCTTTCTGCTCCACCACTACCAGTCTGTGGAACGCTCTCCCTGACCTCCTGAGGGCACCACAGACTGTGGATGCTTTTAAAAAAGGCTTAAAAACCCTTCTTTTTAAATAAGCCTTTTTTTTTAGATATATGCATACTAGTTTTAGCTATTTGGCTGTTCTAGTGTTTATTTATATTTATTTTTTATTTTATTTTTTTAATACACTGTAGCACTTTGAGGTTGTTTACTCAATGTAAAGTGCTTTTTACAAATTAAATCTATTATTATTATTATAAACTATTTCATCATTGTTTTGCATCATCCTAATAACATCTGAACAGTTCCAGTTATGATAACACAGCAGTTGTGTACATAAAACAGCAGGTAATTAACGTAATACCAATGTAGTGATCAGATTTTTCAACCCGTCTTTTTCTACAACTGGCATTAACATTAACAAAAGTGCAATCTAAAACTGGACTTTTCTGCAAAATCATCAATTGCTTCAATTCAATTCATTATTCAAACAACTTTATTCATCCCTCAGGTTGTCGTGGTTCGCAAAGGCCTACACCCGGCCCACAATAAATAAATAGTCAACAAATACATAAACAGTACAACAACACAACACTAAAACTGTGTTTGGTAATAATTTACTTTTCCTGAACTCACACTTCTGAGAGTAGTCAAGTTGACCTGACGCCTTCAACATTAAACAGACTTTAATTATAAAACTAATGTACCCAACATAAAAACGATGCAAAAGTTGCCATATTTGTTCAAGTAGATTGAGTACCAGACTTTTTTTTTATCAGTGCTGTAAACGTTCTTGTCAACACCGTATCTCATATTTTAGCTTTCACCTGATTGTTTTGAATAAAAATGATTTGATGCAGAATGTTACCCTGACCTTATCCTCTTTTCTGACTGATTGTTCACTGACCGCATTGCAAAAAGTCAGTGTTCAAAAACAATAACAATTAAAGCTGCAAGCAGCATTGGTCGGGCCCGCGTATTTGGCAGGTGCTAGTCCTAACTGTCCCAATACTTTTGTCCAGTGATAGTCATAAGTGTCCCAATACTTTTGTCTACTTTTAGTCTGAAGTGTCCCAAGACTTTTGTCTAGTGTACCTACCTTGTCTGCATTGTGTGGGCACGTTGGTGCTTCCTGCTTTTAAGCAGCCATCTTAAAAAAACAGCAGCGCAGCAGCATCAGCGCAGCGGGTCTTTGAAGGGTCATAAAATCAAAACCGGAGCAGTTAGAAAAAAAAGCGCTTCTGTCATTGTAATCACAAGGGTTCAATCTCTCTCCTGTGTTAGTTTGAAGGCGAAACGACAAACGCGCTCAGAGGAGTTCGTTTTTGAAGGAAGGTGACCGGTTTTTACAAAAAATTTGTTTTGAAGGGGGGAATAGCAAACTTCCTGTTGATTTTTGCTGGGGGTTGTCAATTTATGAAATGTAGGTCTAAGTGAGACCTACATAGTGTTTCATGTCTCTCCGACCTTCCCAGTGGGAGTTACAGGCAGTTTTGTCATTTTTTTCTTCCGAGGAGCAGTTTTTTCTGCGTTTTATTAAAAAATTGCGGTAGAGCACAATTTTTAGATTTGGGGTTCGGTTTTTTTATTAGATCGCAATTTTTGCCAGTCCTGATGTGTGCGTTCAGTTTGGTGAGTTTTGAAGCATGTTAAGGGGGCCAAATTAGAGCTCAAAGAGGCAAAAGTGACTGTTTTTAGTACTTTTTTGTCTTGAAGGGGGAATTGCCAACTTCCTGTTGATTTTAGCCCGAGAATGTACTATTATGAAATGTAGGTCTAAGTCAGACCTACATGTGATTTCATGTCTCTCCGACCTTCCTAGTGGGAGTTACAGGCAGTCTAGTTTTTTTTTTCCTAGGGGGCGCTAGAGCGCAATTTTGAGTTTTGTGGTTCGTTTTTTTTTTTTAAAAGGCAATTTTCGCAGGTCCTGATGTGTGGGTCAAATATGGTGAGTTTTGAAGCATGTTAAGTGGGTCAAATTACAGTTTAATGTGGCGGCGGAAGAATAAAGAATAAAACCTTACAAATTCAATAGGTCCTTATGTCCCATTGCATAAGGACTCCCTGTGGGAGTCCTTATGCAATGGGCCATGCGGGCCCTAAAAATACAAAAATGAGGTGTATTTTACTTGAACTAAGCAAAATTATCTGCCGACAGAACAAGAAAATCTGGCTTGTCAAGACTTTCCAAAACAAGTAAAATTAGCTAACCTCAATGAACCCCAAAATACCTTAAAATAAGTATATTCTCACTAATAACAAGTGCACTTTTATTGGTAGAAAAAATAATGAGACCTTTATGCCAGTGACGTGCGGTGAGGTTGATGGCTGGTGAGGCACTGACTTCATCACAGTCAGATTTACAAACATATGAACCCTAAAGAGTATCTTATTCACCATTTGATTGGCAGCAGTTAACGGGTTATGTTTAAAAGCTCATACCAGCATTCTTCCCTGCTTGGCACTCAGCATCAAGGCTTGGAATTGGGGGTTAAATCACCAACAATTATTCCCGGGCGTGGCTCCGCTGCTGCCCACTGCTCCCCTCACATCCCAGGGGGTGATCAAGGGGATGGGTCAAATGCAGAGGACACATTTCACCACACCTAGTGTGTGTGTGTCAATCATTGGTACTTTAACTTAACTTTAACTTTACACATACAAACTGTAGCACGCAAAAAAGTACATTTAATAAAAAAAAAACATTATTATGGTCTTACCTTTATGTAATATATTGGGTTGGAGGCAATAACCAGGCGAGGTGATAAAGTACGTCTCTTTACTGTAGACTTCAGAACAGACACTTGACGTCAGGTGCGCAACACCACGTAAATCGTTGGCCAACCAAAAAGTAACCACAGTACGCTATAGCCAACATTAACCAGGAGATGGCAAAAGACAAACATAGATCACTCTATTACATTCCTCCCCTTTTAGAAATGTAGAAGAAGTTACTCAAAAGATATAAACAACCCAACCAAAAAATGCAGCAGCTCAATAAGAAGCCAAAAAGTGCAAAAACAATAATGTTCGTGTTGGAGGAGTTGTGAATGAATGAAATATGAAATCCGTGCTGCAGTCTGCAGGTGTACCTAATGTTGTGTCCCTGCAGTCATTCACAACTCCTCCAACACGAACATTATTGTTTTTGCACTTTTTGGCTTTTTATTAAATAACTTTTTTAAATAGATTCAATATTGCACGTGGAAAGTTTAAGTGCGGGCTTTAGTTGATATGACACTCCCGTCAGGGGGTGCATTCTACGGCGGGAGTACATTCTCTACCACCAGGAGGCGGGATTACTGCGAGCCTCACACAGTGCGTCTTCGCAGCCGTTTTATGATCGCTCAGCACAAGAAATACGTTACACACATACAGTTGTTGACAAAATACACTGTACATTATATACCTCAGCTAACTAAACTATGGAAATGTATATTATAATTCATATAGCAATACGGTCTCACTGCACAGCAGGCCAGCAGTTAGCCGAGTCATTGCGCAATCCATGTTGAGGCACTGAGTGACGTGCCTCAACTGGCTGCTGATCACCGCACCGTCTCTTCTCAGTATTTGAACGGCAAATGTGAAGATTCAGTGATTTTGAATACAAATAATCTAAAACTGGTGAAGTTAAATGGAAAATAACTTTATAGTATAATCTCTGGATACATTTAACAATTTAATTTTTTTTTTTTTCTTTTTACATTTTTTTTCTTTCAATGATGGCAGGTGAGGCCCTGCTTTATGCTCAATATGTTGGAAAATATTCTTAAATTAAGTAAATACTATTGCCATTATCTTGACATAACGATATGCGCTCGGCATTACATTTCTTGAAACCAGCAAACTTATACTAAAAACTAATTTATTGTTCCTAATGGAAAGACAACAAGGCAACCGCTTGTTACTCTCGGGGTCTCCTAGCCGCTCAGGCAAATCATATTGTCTAAAAATGCATTTTTCCATCGACAACATGACATCATCGCGCCAAGTGCGTGCTCTTTCAGTCAATTAGTGCGCATATATACAGCCCGGCCCCTGGCCAAATTTTTTTTTTAATTGTAATTTTGAAGAATTTATCTGAATGTGCATGAACTATTTCTGTTCAAAATTGTTTGAAATGTCACATGTTAAATGTTTAAATATTAACTTTCCGTTTGCTGTACTGTGCCAACTGTACTACTTTATGAATACATATTTTCTATTGTTTGAACATTATCACAATTTCAGAAGGGTTAAAACCATTAAAAATCAGTTCCCAGTGGCTTATTTTATTTTTCGAAGTTTTTTTCAAAATGTTACACATCACGCAATATCCCTAAAAAAAGCTTCAAAGTGCCTGATTTTAACCATCGTTATATACACCCGTCCGTTTTCCTGTGACGTCACATAGTGATGCCAACACAAACAAACATGGCGGATAGAACAGCAAGCTATAGCGACATTAGCTCGGATTCAGACTCGGATTTCAGCGGCTTAAGCGATTCAACAGATTGTATTGAAACGGATGGTTGTAGTGTGGAGGCAGGTAGCGAAAACGAAATTGAAGAAGAAACTGAAGCTACTGAGCCATATCGGTTTGAACCGTACGCAAGCGAAACCGACGAAAACGACACGACAGCCAGCGACACGGGAGAAAGCGAGGACGAATTCGGCGATCGCCTTCTAACCAACGATTGGTATGTGTTTGTTTGGCATTAAAGGAAACTAACAACTATGAACTAGGTTTACAGCATATGAAATACATTTGGCAACAACATGCACTTTGAGAGTGCAGACAGCCCAGTTTTCATCAATTAATATATTCTGTAGACATACCCTCATCCGCGCTCTTTTCCTGAAAGCTGATCTGTCCAGTTTTGGAGTTGATGTCAGCAGGCCATGGAAGCTAGGGTCGATAGCTCGCTCGTCTGCGGGAACAAACTGCCGCCATTGCTTGCCGTGCTACCGAGGTCCTTTGTCCCTGAATTGCTCACACACTTCGGCAGATTCAATGGGGGTCTGCGGCAGATTTCTTTGACTTTATCGTTGGAAATGCATCTGCTTTGAGTGTCGCAGGATATCCACACATTCTTGCCATCTCTGTCGTAGCATAGCTTTCGTCGGTAAAGTGTGCGGAACAAACGTCCAATTTCTTGCCACTTTCGCATCTTTGGGCCACTGGTGCAACTTGAATCCGTCCCTGTTCGTGTTGTTACACCCTCCGACAACACACCGACGAGGCATGATGTCTCCAAGGTACGGAAAACAGTCGAAAAAACAGAAAATAACAGAGCCGATTTGACTCGGTGTTTGAGAAAATGGCGGATTGCTTCCTGATGTGACGCCACGTTGTGACGTCATCGCTCCGAGAGCGAATATTAGAAAGGCGTTTAATTCGCCAAAATTCACCCATTTAGAGTTCGGAAATCGGTTAAAAAAATATATGGTCTTTTTTCTGCAACATCAAGGTATATATTGACGCTTACATAGGTCTGGTGATAATGTTCCCTTTAAATGTTTTTTTTTTTTAAATGCTTGAAATAAGAAATTTTTACTTTAAAAAAGTAGTTTTATACTTGTGAGTGTTGATGACACAGCTTTGCAACAGTTGATATTCTAGTTTCAAGCATGTTTTACTCAATATAGGTCATCAAATCTCAGCAACAAGCTGCAATATCTTACTGAGATCATTTAAAACACTTAAAACAAGTAAAACACTCTAACATCAAATCTGCTCAGTGAGAAGAATTATCTTATCAGACAGAAAACAAGCAAATATCACCCTTATTTGACATATTTAATCTTACTTAGATTTCAGTTTTTTGCAGTGTGTGTTATTAGTTGTGCTGACAAAAGTGGTTATTTTAACACAAACCCTGATCTTCTCACACCCCAATCCAAGTGTGTTGGGGGGTTTTTGTTAGAATAATTATGTATAAGTTATCACACAACTCTTACGCTTAAAGGCCGTTGCTATAGTTATCATCAATTGTGCTTAAGTTATACTTTTCTATCTGTGCAAAGGCACACAACTTGTAATCTTGCTTGGCCAGTTCTCTCGTGTCAGCAGTTTGTTTCCAGACCCTTCCTGCTGACAGCCAAGGACGGACATCGAGTACCTCGGCGCGGACGGGACGGAGACAGGGCGAGATCACGAGTGTCGGCACATTTCCATTCTAAATAATCATGTATTGTGTCTACTGGGGCTGCTTGTTAACTAGGGACTTCTCGAATAAATAGAGGAGCATGTGGGACTGTACCTTAAAGCGTAGGGGGAAACGGTAACTGAGTGTACAGCCCCATACGTCTCTCCTCATGAGTAAAATTCAACTCTGCTGATTTGATTTCATCGCTGACGTCGTCTCACAAGATGTAGTTTCTCTTTAAATATCCTTCTTGAAAATGGCCTGGCAAATATATAATCAACGTTTTGTTCTCCTTCTTTGTGGGTCAACACTTCCTGCTTCATGCTAAGTTGCAACTTGTGATTGGATACTCACTTTGGAGTGACAAGTGAGTATCCAATCACAGTCTCGTCAACATCAGGCTACCTAGATAGGCTACCGTCAACCCTACGAAGTCAGACCTACACTGTTACAATGTGCATTTATCAGATGATACAATTGTTGATGACTAAAGTGCTGATATCAAATATATGCAAAACTAATTGCGATGCGGTTTGTAGAAAAAAATGACATTATTTTGTCTTGGAGTGAATAACTACCTCTTAATGCTAATGCTTTTTTTAACCTCTTAAGGCCCAAGCTGTTTGTTGACATGCTTTTCTTATTTCTCTTTGCTATTTGGCCTTATTGGTCAGTGGCCTAGTGGTTAGAGTGTCCGCCCTGAGATCGGTAGGTTGTGGGTTCAAACCCCGGCCGAGTCATACCAAAGACTATAAAAATGGGACCCATTACCTCCCTGCTTGGCACTCAGTATCAAGGGTTGGAATTGGGGGTTAAATCACCAAAAATGATTCCCGGGCGCGGCCACCGCTGCTGCCCACTGCTCCCCTCACCTCCCAGGGGGTGATCAAGGGTGATGGGTCAAATGCAGAGAATAATTTCGCCACACCTAGTGTGTGTGTGACAATCATTGGTACTTTAACTTTAACTTTAACTTTAATTAGAATAAAAACTAAGAATCAACTTTTGAAATGATGTACTTAGTCCATAAGTACACAAATGTGTACTTCATGTTTAGTGACATGCTAATTCTTTATTTTTTTTTATTTTTATTTTTTTCAAAATTCCATTGTATGTTATACTCTTCTGACACCACCAGATGGCAGTATAAGTGTCCACATAAGTGGCCATAAGACCCCAATTCAGTAGAGTACACAAAAATGGAAATAAGAGCTAAAAGGTGCTGTCCACACATGTGGCCACTAAGCCTTTAATAAGGACAATATATAGAGAACAATCGTTTTATATAATGTATTTACTTTCTTCTTACATATATACTGGGACGGCGTGGCGAGGTTGGGAGAGTGGCCGTGTGCCAGCAACCTGAGGGTTCCTGGTTCGATCCCCACCTTCTACCAACCTCGTCACGTCTGTTGTGTCCTTGAGCAAGACACTTCACCCTTGCTCCTGATGGGTCTTGGTTAGGGCCTTGCATGGCATCAGTGTGTGAATGTGTGTGTGAATGGGTGAATGTGGAAATAGTGTCAAAGCGCTTTGAGTACCTTGAAGGTAGAAAAAAGCTATAACCCATTTACCATTTATATACTGACTCATCACAATTAAATGAGCAACCAACTGATGTAAAATAATGGCTATTTGTTAGAATAAAAAAAAGGTGACAAAAAGTAAAATATTGTGCCTTACCCCTCCGGGGTTGCCATCCGAGGCTGTGACGACCAGACTGTAGCGGTCCGTGGTTTCCCGGTCCAGAGGTTTTTCCAGAATAAGAAGTCCAATCCTGCGGAGAGTATAAAACCATATATGAGACTGAAGCCCCAAAATGTCCAATGCAAGGCTTTGTGTATCTTTGATAACATTGTTTAAGCACACAACAATACAGGTACACAAAAAGTGTAAGTGTTGTGTAAGTGTAAGTTTATGTCCTGGGCATGACGTTAAAGTGCATCCGGCAGTGGAGACTCCTCTAGGAGGTTAACCCCTTTACTACTGTTACCCCAGGTGGCCCTTGGCAAAGGCCTAGTACCTGACTGCCCCCTAGCCAGGGATACGGTGAAGACCTCAACTGCGGAACAGGCGGAAGACGGTAGATTTAAGAACTACCACACATGTAGCAAGCTACACTATATTGCCAAAAGTATTTGGCCACCTGCCTTGACTCACATATGAACTTGAAGTGCCATCCCATTCCTAACCCATAGGGTTCAATATGATGTCGCTCCACCTTTTGCAGCTATTACAGCTTCAACTCTTCTGGGAAGGCTGTCCACAAGGTTGCGGAGTGTCTTTATAGGAATGTTCAACCATTCTTCCAAAAGGTCACTCACTGATGTTGGTCGAGAAGGCCTGGCTCTCAGTCTCAGTCTAATTCATCCCAAAGGTGATCTATCGGGTTCAGGTCAGGACTCTGTGCAGGCCAGTCAAGTTCATCCACACCAGACTCTGTCATCCACGTCTTTATGGACCTTGCTTTGTGCGCCGGTGCACGGTCATGTTGGAAGACGAAGGGGCTTGCTCCAAACTGTTCCCACAAGGTTGGGAGCGTGGAATTGTCCAAAACGTTTTGGTATCCTGGAGCATTCAAACGGCCTTTCACTGGAACTAACTACTGAAAAACAACCCCTTACCATAATTCCTCCTCCACCAAATTAGAACGAAGAGAACGTTTCTTGAAAGGGTTAAGAGGGAGTTTACAATACTCGAAAAGTCGTGAACTCAAATGTTTGGTAAATTAAGAAAAGTAACTGGAAGTTTTATGGTAAAGTGAAACGCAGAGAAAGAGCTTCCGTGCAGTTTTTTCCTTGTGTGTGTGTGTGCTGCTGGTTGTGTGTGTGTGTGTGTGTGTGTGTGTGTGTCTGCTGAGAGCATACGCGTGCTTGTGGGTGTGTGTATGTGCGGCTGGTTGTGTGTGTGCTTGTGCGTGTGTGTGCGCTCGCTTGTGTGTGTGTGTGTGTTGCTATTGGTGACGGTGGAGTCCGCGGGGAGAGACGGAGGGGGGGGGAACAAGGCGAATTAGATAAGGACATGACTCGAGCATGTCGCGCATGCGCGAGACTATTCAAACGACCCACCCAGACTTTGACTAAGCCACCGCCCTACGACGTAAAGCCGGAAGCGTCTTTATACCCACTTTTGACAGTCACAGGAGGAGCTCTGGTGGTCGAAACAGAAACTAAGCTCTCTGGTCCACCCCCTTCTCCGGTGCCAAGAGAGGGAGGTACGCACACGCCCTCTCTAAGATTGTACCTACCTCCAAAGCTTAAAATGTCTCCATCGGCTCAAATTCTTAACCCCTTCCTTTGCACGTCTGACCATTTTCCTCCGACACTACTGAAAAACAACCCCTCACCATAATTCCTCCTCCACCAAATTTCACACTCGGCACAATGCAGTCCGAAATGTAGCGTTCTCCTGGCAACATCCAAACCCAGACTCGCCCATGTGTGTCCAAATACTTCTGGCAATATAGTGTACTTTTGCTTGTTACAATTCTCCGGGGATAGCTTCCCCTGTAGCTTAGCTATATTTAATCAAGAGTAACTTGTAGCTTAGCTTAGTACATGCTTATATATACAAACAACTTCCAGGAAAAACAAGCAAGAGGGGAACTAAACAGATCTCATCCGTCAATCATAAGGAATCTTAGAAACTGATTTTGACTTCGATGGTGTCCAAGGACTTTTGTCAAGGCTCACAGAATATTTCCGTGTTTGCCTTGTGGTTGACTGAGTAAAAGTTATTTTTTTGGCGGACTTTTGGAGTGTTTGTGTTCCCACTGCTGCACAAAGGATGTCGGATCTTCTCGAACTGCTTCAAGTCTTGTGTATTGAACATGAAAGACCACCAAGTGAAGACGCAGACCTCTACCTTGCTCCTAAGGCTGGTACACATAAAATATAGTTTTTTTTATCTGTTATAGACCTCACACAAAAAAGATACAAAAATATGTGCTTGTGAATTTTTACCATGTTCCAGGATAAATTGGAATTGAGTTTTTGCTCGTATATATTTTGATATTGTTGGCCCGACCCGTTTTAGGGCTAATTTAAAGGGACAAATTCACTCCTAACAGACCTAAGACCACAACAATCTTAGACATGAAGTAATCTGGCGTTTGCGGTCTTTGGTCGGGAGAAGGACAATCGAGACAAAAAGTATCTTTGTGTGTTAGATATCTCACTTTTAAGTGGTTGTATATACATACTAGGTTTGTACGGTATATATATATATATATATATATATATATATATATATATATATATATATATATATATATATATATATATATATATAAATAAATATATATATATATATATATATATATATATATATATATATATATATATATACACATACATGCATACATACATACATATATATATATATATATATATATATATATATATATATATATATATATACACATACATGCATACATACATACATATATATATATATATATATATATATATATATATATATATATATATATATATATATATATATATATATATGTATGTATGTATGCATGTATGTGTATATATATATATATATATATATATATATATATATATATATATATATATATATATATATATATATATGTATATATGCGATACTATTAGCTCACCGGCGTCACCGTACCTGGATGTAAACAAACGCCATTGGTGGATCTACACCTATCATCCACTGTAATGATACCAAGTACAAGAGCGTATCTAGTCAATATGATTACATCGACATTTTTTTAGCATCACAAAAACATATTCAAGTTCATATTATATTTACAAACTCTGGAAAGACGTCCCTGGACACATGAGGACTTTGAATATGACCAATGTATGATCCTGTAACTACTTGGTATCGGATTGATACCCAAATTTGTGGTGTTGTCCAAAACTAATGTGAAGTATCAAACAAGAGAAGAATAAGTGAGTATTACATTTTAA